>NC_084744.1:59060948-59079298 GCF_033978785.1 Entelurus aequoreus | reverse complement strand
AAATACTATATTTTTTAATTTTAGTAGTTTTTTGGTTTTAATTGTTTTTTGTGTGTTTCACAGGTTTTTCCACATTTGCTTCTCTTTTTTTGTACGGTTTCAAATTAATGGCAGTTTTATTTTCGTTTCGCTTCTTTTTTTACAAAAAATAACTACAAAAATTGAGAAAATAAAACATTTTGATGGATTATTTTTGTATCATGACATGTTTTCGATACCAAAATTCATATTTTTGTACTTTTTTTTGTATTTGTGTGTTTCACATTCCCTGCTCTTTTTTTTACATTTTCAAATTAATGGCAGTGTTTGACATGGGGGGGGGGGGGGGGGGGGGCGGGGCTTATATTGGCACCAAAACAAGTTTTGGCAACAGAAAAATATAAATATTGGAAAAAATATTATGTTTTTGACGGATATTTTTGGTACCATGACATGTTTTCTTTGCCAATATTCATGATTTTGTGTGTATCACAAGTTTTTCAAATTCGGATCTCTTTTTTCCCATTTTTGTCATTTTTTTCCCCCATTTAGTTTCTTTTTTTTTACGGTTTCAAATTAATCGCAGAAATTTGGCATTGATCTAGCAGTTTTACTAGACTTGGGCATGCAGGTAAAACACAGCAGAAGAAGATGGGAGGACCCAGTCAGGATAGAGGGAAAGATGAATGCAGCAAGGTACATTTCATCCTGGATGGAAAAAAAAAATATATATATATATATATATATATAATAATAATAATAATGCTTCCCATCCAACCTGATGGAGTTTGAGAGGTTTTGCAAAGAAGAATGGGTGAAACTGCCCAAAGATAGGTGTGCCAAGCTTATGGCATCGTATTCCAAAAGACTTGATGCTGCCAAAGGTGTGTCAACAAAGTACTGAGCAAAGGCTGTAAATACGTGTGGGGTTGTGTTTTTTTAGTTTTAATACATTTGCACAATAAAAACTTTTCACTTTGTCATTATGGGGTATTTTGTGTAGAATTTTGAGGACAAAAATACATTTTGGAATAAGTCTGTGACATAAAAAGTGGAAAAAGTGAGTACTTTATGGATGCTCTGCATTATTTTTCAAACCGATAACTACAGATGACTTCCTGCTTCTCAAGAACGATACCGGTAACCGATTGACGCAATATCATTTTCTTTGAATTCAATTTAAATGTAATTTATGCACGCCTTCCTCCATGTGGCTGGTAAGCGTGGATGTGTTGAAGCGTGATGTTGGCAGAACGTCACATGAAATGCCTTCCCCCTGCAACGGTGAAGAAGGACGCCATGTTTGTTTACCACCACGGATTCTGGCATGAGGAGGGGGGGGGGAGCGCTTGATTTGCTCACCTTAAACCCCCTACAGCACAGTATGGGTCATCTTGCCTCATTGGAGCCTTTATTTATTTTATTTTTTATTTTTTTTTATCTGATTTAAATCTGTTAAAAATCTATAAATTGTTTTGGCTTTGAAAATATATAAATTGGCCCCCGCATCCTTTAATTTGTCAATGTGTGGCCCTTTTGGACACCCCTGTACTGAACAGACTGAACACAGTGTTTGTACAACAAGTGTAACACTCCAGTTTATTGTGCAAAAAAAAAAAAAAAAAAATCATGATCCCGCTGATGAAAAAGGCAGTGAAGTGAAATAAAAAAATGATGAAACATTCAATTCTGTATTTATTTATTTTTTCTTGAAAACAACTCTAGAAAGAGGCTCCTGATGGCTAGTTTGAGGGCCGCGATCACAGACATGCTGACAAAGTGTGGACAGCAGTGCTGAGGTACAAGACATTGTTACAACGTTGATTATACGTACTTGCCCTTTAAAACTGGCATTGATACGACGTGGATTATACGTACGTGTCCTTTAAAACAATGTCGCAAAATAATAACGAATCAAAACCAATGTTGTGAATTAATGACGTCATAAAAAATAAAATAATTAGAATGTATAATTGACGGATAGATCGGAAGTTGATCTCGAGATTTAAGCATTTAAAGTTAAAAAAAAAAATTAAATAAAAAATTTAAAAATGTATTATGACTTATTTTTCACACTTTTATGAGTTGGGCCCTTAAGACTTTTAGTGGGATTTTTTTAAACTGTTATTGCTCAAAAACTAATAATGAATCTAATTATGAATTATTGACCTATTTAAGGCTCCAATTACTTCACATCAGATATTACACTTTAAAATATTTTTTGTGGAAAATATTGCATATTTTGTGTGTTTGCCATAAAAAAAACTAAGTTCGACAGTTCGATAATTCGACAAAAAGGGTATAAAAAAAAACACTTTTATTTATTTTTTTTAACTAAAAAAAAGAAAATAATTCATTGACAGATAGATCTGAAGTTTATCTCGAGATTTAAGCATTTAAAGTGAAAAAAAAAAGAAACTAATTATGACTTATTTTTAACACTTTTATAAGTTGGCCCCTTAAGAAAAAAAATACAAAACTGGCATAAAACAAACACATTTAAAAAAAATTTAAAAAATGTAAAAAAAATTATAAAAAATATATAATTGACGGATGGATCTGAATTTGATCTATAGATTTAAGTATTAAAAGTAAAAATAAAATAAAAAAGACTCATTTTAAACACTTTTATGAGTTGGGCCCTTAAGAATTTTAGTGGAATATTTTTTTACTCATTGCTCAAAAAATAATAATGAAATAAAATCAATTTGTTATGAATTATTGACTTATTCAAGGCTCCAATTTTTTTCAAATCAATGATTCCACTTTAAAATATTTTTTGCGGAAAATATTGCATATTTTGTGTGTTTGCCATAAAAAAAATATTTTTTTGACACAAAGGGCATAAACTTTTTTTTTTTTTTTAAAGATAAAATAATAACGTTTAATTAACAGATGGATCTGAATTTAATCTAGATATTTAAATATTAAAAGTTACAAAAAAAAAAAAAAAAAAAATTATTACTGGTTTTCAACACTTTTATAAGTAGGGCCCTTAAAAATTTTAGTGGGGTTTTTATTTTTAACTGTCACTGCTCAAAAAAATAATAATGAATCAAAATCAAATATTCTATTTGGAAATATTGTTTTGGGGAAAATATTGCATATTTTGTGTGTTTGCCGTAAAAAACTAAGTTTTATTTGACAAAAAAGGGCATAAAATAAACAGATTAAAAAGAAAACAAACAAAACAAAAAAAATAATTTGTATAATTGATAAATAGATCTGAAGTTCATCTCGAGATTTAAGTATTTAAAGTAAAAATAAAAAATAAAAATTAATTATGACTTATTTTTAACACTTTTATGAGTTGGGCCCTTAAGAATTTTAGTGGAATTTTTTTTTTTAACTCATTGCTCAAAAAATAATGACTCAAAATCTATTTGTTATGAATTATTGACTTATTTAAAGCTCAAAATTTTTCAAATCAAATATCCCACTTTAAAATAATTTTTGCGGAAAATATTGCATATTTTGTGTGTTTGCCATAAAAAAAAAATTCTGACACAAAGGGCATCAACTTTTTTTTTTTTTAAAGATAAAATAATAACGTTTAAATAACAGATGGATCTGAATTTAATCTAGATATTTAAATATTAAAAGTAAAAAAAAAAATAATAATTTAAAAAAAATTATGACTTATTTTTAACACTTTTATAAGTAGGGCCCTTAAGAATTTTAGTGGGATTTTTGTTTTTAACTGTTACTGCTCAAAAAAAAAAAAAAAAAATCAAAATCAAATATTCCATTTTGAAATATTGTTTTGGGGAAAATATTGCATATTTTGTGTGTTTGCCATAAAAGACTAACTTTTATTTGACAAAAAAGGGCATAAAATAAACAGATTAAAAAGAAAACAAACAAAACAAAAAATGAACGTATAATTGACAAATAGATCTGAAGTTCATCTCAAGATTTAAGCATTTAAAGTAAAAATTAAAAATAAAAATTAATTATGACTTATTTTTAACACTTTTATGAGTTGGGCCCTTAAGAATTTTAGTGGAATATTTTTTTTTAACTCATTGCTCAAAAAATAATGACTCAAAATCTATTTGTTATGAATTATTGACTTATTTAAAGCTCAAATTTTTTCAAATCAAATATTCCACTTTAAAATAATTTTTGCGGGAAATATTGCATATTTTGTGTGTTTGCCATTAAAAAAAAATTCTGACACAAAGGGCATCAACTTTTTTTTTTTTTTAAAGATAAAATAATAACGTTTAAATAACAGATGGATCTGAATTTAATCTAGATATTTAAATATTAAAAGTAAAAAAAAATAATAACAATAAAAAAAAAATTATGACTTATTTTTAACACTTTTATAAGTAGGGCCCTTAAGAATTTTAGTGGGATTTTTGTTTTTAACCGTTACTGCTCAAAAAAAAAAATTAATCAAAATCAAATATTCCATTTTGAAATATTGTTTTGGGGAAAATATTGCATATTTTGTGTGTTTGCCATAAAAAAACTAAGTTTTATTTGACAAAAAAGGGCATAAAATAAACAGATTAAAAAGAAAAACAAAACAAAAAGTGAACGTATAATTGACAAATACATCTGAAGTTCATCTCAAGATTTAAGTATTTAAAGTAAAAATAAAAAATAAAAATTAATTATGACTTATTTTTAACACTTTTATGAGTTGGGCCCTTAAGAATTTTAGTGGAATATTTTTTTTAACTCATTGCTCAAAAAATAATAATGACTCAAAATCAATTTGTTATGAATTATTGACTTATTTAAAGCTCAAATTTTTTCAAATCAAATATTCCACTTTAAAATAATTTTTGCGGAAAATATTGCATATTTTGTGTGTTTGCCATAAAAAAAAATTCTGACACAAAGGGCATCAACTTTTTTTTTTTTTTAAAGATAAAATAATAACGTTTAAATAACAGATGGATCTGAATTTAATCTAGATATTTAAATATTAAAAGTAAAAAAAATAATAATAATTTAAAAAAAATTATGACTTATTTTTAACACTTTTATAAGTAGGGACCTTGAGAATTTTAGTGTGATTTTTGTTTTTAACTGTTACTGCTCAAAAAAAAAAAAATTAATCAAAATCAAATATTCCATTTTGAAATATTGTTTTGGGGAAAATATTGCATATTTTGTGTGTTTGCCATAAAAAACTAAGTTTTATTTGACAAAAAAGGGCATAAAATAAACAGATTAAAAAGAAAACAAACAAAACAAAAAATGAACGTATAATTGACAAATAGATCTGAAGTTCATCTCAAGATTTAAGCATTTAAAGTAAAAATTAAAAATACAAATTAATTATGACTTATTTTTAACACTTTTATGAGTTGGGCCCTTGAGAATTTTAGTGGAATATTTTTTTTAACTCATTGCTCAAAAAATAATAATGACTCAAAATCTATTTGTTATGAATTATTGACTTATTTAAGGCATAATAATTGTAAAACATAATTATGATTATATAATTACAAACAATACTGTAGAGTACAACAGTTTACCAGCCCATCACTAACGCTGCACACCATGAGGGTGTAATGTGCTATCATATAGTTATCAGTGACGGGGCAGGAAGGGGCTTGAGGTATAATCACATAAATATGAAAAAAACCAAAAAACTAAATTTCCCTTTTTTTTATATATTTACCGCAAATTAAATTGTTTCACCGTATCGTCGACTTCAATGACTGTTATTACTTCTTTTTTTTTTAAAGATGCAACTTACTTGAGTGAAGTGTTTGTGTCCGTTTGTTGCAGGAACAGGAAGTGGTTCACGTTTACATCGGGGGCCTGCTGGTCATGCCTTAGGTAGAAATCGCCCGCCTGCAAAGAATTAAAAAAAAAAAAAAAAGTTTGATAGAAAACAGACTTCTTAGACCCACCGCCTACACACACACACACACACACACACACACACACACACACACACACACACACACACACACACACACACACACACACACACACACACACACACACACACACACACAAAACATATTCACCTGGAACCAAACAACATTTCTGGTGGATTTACAGCTGCTATACGTGTGTTTATCTGTCCCCTCCAGCCTTCCAACACCGCAATGCAGCATTGTAGGTGAGACATGTTGTCATGGCGATGTCAATAATTACTGCATGCATAATTGATGCTAGCATCATGGGACGGGGTTGCACTCTATATGCAGCCGGTGTGACACTGTGGCTGTGAGTCACACTTTCATCGTCCTGCTTGATTGCATCACACACAGGCCGGTGTGTGTGCGTGTGTGTGTGTGTGTGTGTGTGTGTGTGTGTGTGTGTGTGTGTGTGTGTGTGTGTTTGTTTGAATTCAAGTACACAAAGAGTCCTCATTCTGTTTGAACGTCGCATTCGATCCCTCTGGTAATTCTGCATTGTATTAAAGTGTGTGTGTGTGTGTGTGTGTGTTCTTGTATTTCTACCCTTCTTGAGACATCAACAAGGAAAAGTAGCGTCCATATGAGGACCGGTGAACAAGTCAGGACATAAATCATGGTCCCAATACGGAAAACCATTGCATCTAATAGAGAACCGAATACTAGAGTCCGTGAACATTGCTCCAAAGTCAGGATTTTTTGTTGATATAATGTGCATACACAAGTAAACGTCCCACATGTGACCATAGGATGAACAAATACACTACTGAGTTAGGACATAAACCCTGGTCCCAATACGGAAAACCATTGCATCTAATAGAGAGCCGAATACTAGAGTCCGTGAACATTGCTCCAAAGTCAGGATTTTTTTTGTTGATTTAATGTGCATACAAATGTAAACGTCTCATATGTGACCATAGGATGAACAAATACACTACTGAGGACCGGTGAACAAGTTAGGACATAAACCATGGTCCTTATACAAAAAACCATTGCATCTAATAGTGAGCCGAATACTAGAGTCCGTGAACATTGCTCCAAAGTTAGGATTATTTGTTGATTTAATGTGCATACAAAAGTAAACGTCCCATATGTGACCATAGGATGAACAAATACACTACTGAGTTAGGACATAACCCTGGTCCCCATACGGAAAACCATTGCATCTAATAGAGAGCCGAATACTAGAGTCCGTGAACATTGCTCCAAAGTCAGGATTTTTTTTGTTGATTTAATGTGCATACAAAAGTAAACGTCCCATATGTGACCATAGGATGAACAAATACACTACTGAGGACCGGTGAACAAGTTAGGACATAAACCATGGTCCTTATACAAAAAACCATTGCATCTAATAGTGAGCCGAATACTAGAGTCCGTGAACATTGCTCCAAAGTCAGGATTATTTGTTGATTTAATGTGCATACAAAAGTAAACGTCCCATATGTGACCATAGGATGAACAAATACACTACTGAGTTAGGACATAAACCCTGGTCCCAATACGGAAAACCATTGCATCTAATAGAGAGCTGAATACTAGAGTCCATGAACATTGCTCCAAAGTCAGAATTTTTTTGTTTGATTTAATGTGCATACAAAAGTAAACGTCCCATATGGTACCATAGGATGAACAAATACACTACTGATTACCGGTGAACAAGTTAGGACATAAACCATGGTCCTTATACGGAAAACCATTGCATCTAATAGAGAGCCGAATACTAGAGTCCATGAACATTGCTCCAAGGTCAGGATTTTTTTGTTGATTTAATGTGCATACAAAAGTAAACGTCCCATATGTGACCATAGGATGAACAAATACACTACTGAGTTAGGACATAAACCCTGGTCCCAATACGGAAAACCATTGCATCCAATAGAGAGCCGAATACTAGAGTCCGTGAACATTGCTCCAAAGTTAGGATTTGTTTGTTGATATAATGTGCATACAAAAGTAAACGTCCCATATGTGACCATAGGATGAACAAATACACTACTGAGGACCGGTGAACAAGTTAGGACACAAACCATGGTCCCAATACGGAAAACCATTGCATCTAATAGAGAGCCGAATGCTAGAGTCTGTGAACATTGCTCCAAAGTCAGGATTTTTTGTTGATATAATGTGCTTACAAAAGTAAACGTTCCATATGTGACCATAGGATGAACAAATACACTACTGAGGACCGGTGAACGAGTTAGGACATAAACCATGGTCCCAATACGGGAAACCATTGCATCTAATAGAGAGCCGAATACTAGAGTTCGTGAACATTGCTCCAAAGTCAGGATTTTTTGTTGATTTAATGTGCATACAAATGTAAACGTCTCATATGTGACCATAGGATGAACAAATACACTACTGAGGACCGGTGAACAAGTTAGGACTGAAATCATGGTCCCAATACGGGAAACCATTGCATCTAATAGAGAGCCGAATACTAGAGTTCGTGAACATTGCTCCAAAGTCAGGATTTTTTTGTTGATTTAATGTGCATACAAAAGTAAACGTTCCATATGTGACCATAGGATGAACAAATACACTACTGAGGACCGGTGAACAAGTTAGGACCGAAATCATGGTCCCAATACGGAAACCCATTCCATCTAATAGCGAGCCGAATGCCAGAGTCCGTGAACATTGCTCCAAAGTCAGGATTTTTTTGTTGATTTAATGTGCATACAAAAGTAAACGTCCCATATGTGACCAAAGGATGAACAAATACACTACTGAGTTAGGACATAAACCCTGGTCCCAATACGGAAAACCGTTGCATCTAATAGAGAGCCGAATACTAGAGTCCGTGAACATTGCTCCAAAGTTAGGATTTGTTTGTTGATATAATGTGCATACAAAAGTAAACGTCCCACATGTGACCATAGGATGAACAAATACACTACTGACGACCGGTGAACAAGTTAGGACATAAATCATGGTCCCCATACAGGAAACCATTGCATCTAATAGAGAGCCGAATACTAGAGTCCGTGAACATTGCTCCAAAGTCAGGATTTTTTGTTGATTTAATGTTCATACAAATGTAAACGTCTCATGTGTGACCATAGGATGAACAAATACACTACTGAGGACCGGTGAACAAGTTAGGACCGAAATCATGGTCCCAATACAGAAAACCATTGCATCTAATAGAGAGCCGAAGGCTAGAGTCTGTGAACATTGCTCCAAAGTCAGGGTTTGTTTGTTGATTCAATGTGCATACAAAAGTAAACGTCTCATATGTGACCATAGGATGAATAAATACACTACTGAGGACCGGTGAACAAGTTAGGACCGAAACCCTGGTCCCAATACAGGAAACTATTGCATCTAATAGAGAGCCAAATACTAGAGTCCGTGAACATTGCTCCAAAGTCAGGATTTTTTGTTGATTTAATGTGCATACAAATGTAAACGTCTCATATGTGACCATAGGATGAACAAATACACTACTGAGGACCGGTGAACAAGTTAGGACATAAATCATGGTCCCAATACGGAAAACCATTGCATCTAATAGTGAGCCGAATACTAGAGTCCGTGAACATTGCTCCAAAGTCAGGATTTTTTGTTGATTTAATGTGCATATGAAAGTAAACGTCCCATATGTGACCATAGGATGAACAAATACACTACGCTACTAAGACTATAGTGGAAATTAACAGTTAGCTTCTACAGCTGGGTTGCCCAAAGCGCGGCACAGGGGCCATCTGTGGTTCCTGACTCGTTTGTCATCGGCCTTTTAAGCACATTACAAAAAAATACAAAAAATAGAGATCTCATTTGCACCCCCTGGTGGTGAAATCTGTCAAAATGAGGGTGGTCCCAAAAAGGAACTGACTGTGCGTCAGTTTTAAAAGTGCTCCCCCTCTGGTCAACATATGAAATAACAAGTGTGTGTAAGAAATTGAAATGTGCCCCCTGTGGCCAAAATTAATTTTAAAAAATGAATTCAAATATATATAGAGACATACTGTAATAACTTGAAGTAAATAATGAAGATTAAAAATCAATTAAAAACCAAAAATTCAAAAAAATAATAATAATAATTAACTAAAAGTAGTTTTATTACTCACAATGTGTCAACTTTTTTTCTCAAAAAATTGGTAACAATTTCTTGTATTCTTTCTGTTTCTGTAATATTGCAATATTTTCTCATAAAATTATTACTTTTTAATGCAAAATGGCGACATTTGTCATATAAAATTCTGACTTTTATCACAATATTGCCAATGTTTTTGTTGCTCTTGTAAAAAAGTGAAATTTTTTCAGTAAAATTATGACTTTTGTCATGATTTTGCCGAGTAAAATTCCAATTATTATTATTATTATTAAAATACTGCCAAAATTTAAAAGTTTTCTTCTAAAATGGTGACTTTTGTCGAGTAAAATTGCGACTCTTTTCATAAAATTGCCAAAATGTTAAGCTTTTCTTGTAAAATTGCGACTGTTATTGAGTAAAATTCCAACTTTTATCATAATTTCGCACAAATGTTCAGTTTTTCTTGTCAAATTTTGACTTGCGTTGAGTAAAATTACGACTTTTATTATAATTTCTTGTGAAATTGTGACCTTTTTCGTGCGAAATTCCAACTCAATTTCCACAACAAGCTTTTTTTAATTTTTGCATAGTTTGTATATATTATTAATGTTGTAAATACTAATCTTTATATATCTAGAAAATGTGGTCCTAAATAGGTAGGCATTTTCTCAGGTCTTACAATTAAATGTAACGCTTAGCATTTGCGCTAACGACGGCATGTTAACAGTTAGCATGTCTCACATATCAAGTAACACAGCTGTAGGGTGTATGGTTACGGAAGTAGAGGGAAAAAGTGGAAAAAACAGCACAAAAAAAAGTTAGCATGCTAATATTAGCTCGTTAGCATGCTAACAGTTAACAAGGCTCAGTTATTTGACTCTGGGGTAAACGGAAGCAAATTTAGCTAAAAGAAAATATCACGTTTATGTTAGCATGCAAGCGAGCTAACGTTAGCCTGTTAACAGTTAGCATGTCTCACATATCAAGTAACCCGGCTGTAGGGTGTACGGCTGCGGAAGTAGAGGAAAAAAAGTAGAAAAAACAGCCAAAAAAAAAGTTAGCATGCTAATATTAGCTCGCTAGCATGCTTATGTTAGCATGCAAGCGAGCTAACGTTAGCCTGTTAACAGTTAGCATGTCTCACATATCAAGCAACACGGCTGTAGGGTGTATGGCTGCGGAAGTAGAGGAAAAAAAGTAGAAAAAACAGCCAAAAAAAAAGTTAGCATGCTAATATTAGCTCGCTAGCATGCTTATGTTAGCATGCAAGCGAGCTAACGTTAGCATGCTATCAGTTAGCTTGTGTCGAAAGTAGACAAGTGTGTGAAAAAAATGAGACGTGAAGCTACGGGAAAGTACGACTGAGCTACAAGAGGAGGTAATCTTGTCTTTTTGGCAATCGTCCATTAAAAAGGTATGTACCCATTCAATTGGCCCTTTTTTTTTTTTATTCGTAAATAGCACTGCCATGGTAACACGAAATGTTCCCGATTTAAAATACCCCCATCAACGCGAACGAGACATTTCCGATGGTATAGCATATGTGGGGGTTCGTGGGCCGATCCGTCTTGTATTAATCGTAAGAGAAAAGTGCGGAACTATAATAGTGAAAGTTGAAGTATGAGGGATAATAACATGGGCTGCTTGCATTGGAGCAGGCCCATAATTAAAGACCAGGCGTATCAAGGTCAAACAAAAATGATTCCACAAAGACCAAAGCTCCCACAGACTTTGAAGAGAACAAAAACCATGTTTCAAAGTGCTAGATCATTCCAGAGGTGACACACAGCTGGTCATCGGACGATGTGCTTATGAGTACTTTCCGAAGGGTTTTCTTGAGGACATTGATTTTGGCTTTTGTGTCTCGAATTCAACTCTGGAACAAGGAAACGATCATAAAGCAGAACCTTCAAGGTCTAACACAAAACTATCGAGGACCTTTTGATTTGACAGTTAGCATGTTTCATATACCAAGTTATATGACTCGAAGGTGTATGGAAAAGAGAAAAAAGTTTAAAATTAGATGAAAAACTTAGCATGCTTAAGTTAGCTTGCCAGCATGCTATCGTTTTCATGCTAACAGGTAACATATGTCACATACCAAGTTATATGACTCTGGTGTAAACGGTTGCAAAAGTAGTGCAAAAAAAGTTAGCATGCTAATGTTAGCATGTTAGCATGCTAACAGTTAGCTTGTGTCACATACCAAGTTATACTCTAAGGTGTATGGCTGGGGAATTAGAGTAAAAAGTGTAAAATTAGCTTTAAAAAAAGTTAGCATTTTAATGTTAGCATGCTAATGTAACACGCTACCAGTTAACAAGTGTCACATAGCAAGTTATATGACTGTAAGGTAAAAGGTTGCAAAATTAGCTAATTAAGCTAGCACGTTAATGTTAGCATGCTAACATAAACATGCATACAGTTAGCATGTTTCAAATACCAAGTTATATGACTGTAAGGTGTATGGCTGCGGAATTAGACAAAAAAGCGTTAAAATTAGCACACAAAAAAGTTACCACTTTATTGTTAGCGTGCTAGCATGCTAAAGTTAGCACACTAACAGCTAAAAGCTGTTACATACCGAGATATATGACTCTAGGGTAGACGGTAGCAAAAAGTAGCGCCAAAAGCTAGCTTTTTGATGTTAGCATGCTAACGTAAACATGCATACAGTTATCATAGCATCTTAAGGTGTATGGCTTCGGAATTAGACAAAAAAAGCGTAAAATTTGCAAACATAATAGCTAGCACTTTCATGTTAGCGTGCTAGCATGCTAACGTTAGCACGCTAACAGCTAAGATGTGTCCCATTCCAAGTTATATGACTCTTAAGGTGTACGGCTGCGGAATTAGACCAAAAAAAAGGGTAATATTAGCTGGGAACGTTCTAATGCTAATGTTAGCATATTAGCATGCTAACGTGGTGTAGACATAGAAAGTAGCAAAAAAGCTAGCATAAAACGTTAGCATGCTAATACGAGAGATGCTAGCAAAAAAAAAGCTAGGATGCTAACGTTCTCACAAGTATGCTAGCAGTTAATAATAGTAATAATAATAATAATAATAATAACAATGGGTTTTATTTAGCTTTTTTCTTATGACCCTAGGGCAGGGGCCTAGTTTAATATTATTTTAAATTTTTATCTTAGTTCAACACTTAAATCTCTAGATCAATTTCAAGATTATCTCTCAGTATAAGGTTATATTTTTTTTTTATTATATTTGCCTTATTTTGAGTTTCTTAGTGACTTCCTGTGTGTAGTTTTAGTTCCGGTCTTGCGCTCTTATTTTGTGGTTTTACACTTCCTGTAGTGGTGATTGTAGTGAATTTTTTTTTTTTTGAAATGCAGACGAACGAGGTGGCAGCGTATTAAACAAACAAAACAAAAAGCAAGAGCAACAGGGAAGACAAAACACTGCAAAAAGACTTACTACAAACGTGGAGCAGATGGCGTCCACAAAGTATGTGCGTACTAGAGAATCCTCAAGTGAATAATGTCTCGACATACCAATGGTGTCGCTAGCTCAACTTAAATAGTGCTGATTACAAACAAGAAACAGGTGAGGGGGGAAAAGTGCTTGAAGGCAGGCGTAAAGCTGTTGCAGGAAAGGGGGAAACAGGAAGTGAAAACCCACAAAATAAGAGCGCAAGACAGGAACTAAAGCTACACCCAGAAAATGACGATGAAACTCAAAATAAGTGTGACAAGTGGTGACAATATTTTTTATTTTGTTATGCCCTTTTTGTCAAAACCTGTTTTTTTATGGCAAAACACAAAATATACAAAATATTTTCCCCCGAAAAAATTAAAAGAAAAATTTTTTTAACAATGAAGGTAAAAAAAACTTTTTTTTTATCACTTTCAATGCTTAAGTCTTAAAATCAACTTCAGATCTATCCTTCAATTATAACTTTTTATTTTTTTAAATATATATATTTTTTAAATAAATAAAACAAATACGAGAAATGTACCATGTTGACTCTGATAACATATAACTGCCATCTTTTGAAAAAATAATAATGAATTAAAATCAACGTTGTTATGAATTATGAATATATTCAAGGCTCCAATTACTTTGCATTAAAAATTCCACTTTTAAATATTTTCGGGGGATATTATACTGCATATGTTGTGTGTTTGCCATATAAAAAACATTTTGTGTGTATATATATATATATATATATATATATATATATATATATATATATATATATATATATATATATATATATATATATATATATATATATATATATATATATATCGCGATTTAAAAAAATTCATATCCTTTTTTTTTAATTGATTAAGAATCGTTATAAATAAGAAACAATTTTTAAAAAATTATTATCCATTTTTGATTTTTTTTAATCGATTAAGAATCGTTACAAATAAGAATGACGATAAAAAAAAATGTATCCATTTTTTATTTTTTCTAATCGATTAAGAATCATTAACAATAAGAATCGTGATTTTTTTTTAAAAGTTTAATCCATTTTTGATTTTTTTAAATCAATTAAGAATCGTTGCAAATAAGAATCACGATTAAAAAAAAAAATTATTTATCCTTTTTTAAATTTTTTCTAATCGATTAAGAATCGTTACAGATAAGAATCGCGATTAAAAAAAACATTTGTATCCATTTTTTTATTTTTTGTAATCGATTAAGAATCGTTACAAATAGGAATCCCACTAAAAAAAATGTTTTTATAAATTTCCGATTTTTTTTAATCGATTAAGAATTGTTACAAATAAGAATCGCGATTTAAAAATATATATTTTTTGATCCATTTTTTTTCTAATCGATTATGAATCGTTACAAATAGGAATCACTTAAAAAAAAAAGTTTTATCCATTTTTGATTTTTTTCAATCGATTAAGAATCGTTACAAATAAGAATCGCGATTTAAAAATATATGTTTTTTCATCCATTTTTTTTCTAATCGATTATGAATTGTTACAAATAGGAATCGCGCTAAAAAAATGTTTTTATAAATTTTAGATTTTTTTTAATCGATTAAGAATTGTTACAAATAAGAATCGCGATTTAAAAATATATGTTTTTTCATCCATTTTTTTTCTAATCGATTATGAATTGTTACAAATAGGAATCGCGGTTGAAAAAAATGTAATCCATTTTAGATTTTTTTAAATCGATTAAGAATCGTTACAAATAAGAATCGCGATTAAAAAAAAAAAGTATCTATTTTTTATTTTTTATAATCGAATAAAAATCGTTACAAATAAAAAACGCAATTAAAAAAATGTTTTAATCCATTTTTGATTTTTTTTAATCGATTAGAATCATTACCAATAAAAATCGCGATTAAAAAAAAAAAAAAATTCCATCCTTTTTTTTTATTATAATCGATTAAGAATCATTACAAAAGGAATCACGATAAAAAAATGTTTTTATCCATTTTTGATTTTTTTAAATCGATTAAGAATCGTTACAAATAAGAATCGCGATTAAAAAATGTTTTTATAAATTTAAAAAAAAATTTAACCGATTAAAAATTGTTACAAATATGAATCGCGATAAAAAAATGTTTTTATCCACTTTTGATTTTTTTTAAATCGATTAAGAATCGCTACAAATAGGAATCGCGATTTTAAAAAAAATGGTATCCCTTTTTTTTTGTTATAATCGATTAAGAATTTTTACAAATAAGAATCGCGATTTAAAAATATATGTTTTTTGATCAATTTTGTTTCTAATCGATTATGAATCGTTACAAATAGGAATCGCGTTAAAAAAAAATTTAATCTATTTTTAATTTTTTAGAATCGATTAAGAATCATTACAAATAAAAACCGCGATTAAAACATTTTTTTAATCCATTTTTGATTTTTTTTAATCGATTAGAATCATTAACAATAAAAATTGCGATAAAAAAAATACAAAATTCATCCTTTTTTTTTTTTATAATCGATTAAGAATCATTACAAATAGGAATCGCGATTAAAAAAATGTTTTTATCCATTTTTGATTTTTTTAAATCGATTAAGAATCGTTACAAATAATAATCGGGATTAAAAAAAAAATGGTATCCATTTTTTTTGTTATAATTGATTAAGAATCGTTACAAATAGGAATCCCGCTAAAAAAAATGTTTTTATAAATTTTAGATTTTTTAAAATCGATTAAGAATTGTTACAAATAGGAATCGCGCTAAAAAAATGTTTTTATCCATTTTGGATTTTTTTAAATCGATTAAGAATCGTTACAAATAAGAATCGCGATTAAAAAAAAAATTTGTATCCATTTTTTTTTTTATTATAATCGATTAAGAATTGTTACAAATAAAAAACGCGATTGAATATTTTTTTCATCCATTTTTTAAATTTTTTCTAATCGATTAAGAATCATTACAAATAATAATCACCATTAATCCAAAAATCCTTATAATTATTTTTGACACCCCTAATGGACATCATTTCTAGGTCCAGAACTAAGAAACAAGTGCCAATGTTGCCAGTGTAAGAGCCAGACGTCGCACGCACCGAGATGGAGAGATTTTGACAGTGGGGGCGGTAGCGGTGTATTTTCCTTTTGTGTGTCATGGCATCGTAATTGTGACAGAAAAATAAGACAACTAGAGTGTTTTTTTGTATGGGAAGTGTCTCTCAGGGATGAGATGTTTTGACAGCCTCCATCCCGGGGGGGGGTGGGGGGGGGGGGACCTTCCGAGTACATTCTTATCTTCTCCATCCATCCATGCATCCATGCTTCCCTCAGGCCTGATCAATGCCACCGCACACCCTCACCCAATGGTTAACAGGGGCCATTAATTACCCGCCCTGATGGAATACCTAGTTGTAATTCGCCAGCGGACCCCGAGGGCGAGGGTAACGGCAGAGGGTACCCGTCTGAGCAGGACGATCGCCCGATGATAGACGATCCAGCGGGCGGCACGTGGCAGAAGCGATGTTAAAGGTGGCGAGACTGATCCGAAGCAAGTGACACATTGTTTTGGTTCTGGGATTATAAGTGCAGAAATTGATGACTTCCTCCTCCAGAAGCGGGAAAAAATGCCAGAAATGAGTAATGTCCTCGTGGCATTTTACTTCTAAATGCAAACAATAGCCCGGGTTCTCGCGTCTGTGGAAACGACAAAATTGATGGCGTAATGAGAGTGAATAGCAAATGGACTTGACTTCCATTTCTCCTCAAGACCTGGCTAACTAATAGGAGTCCGACATTAGAGCCACTACGACCCATCCCAGCATTTTGCAGCTTGCTGAACGGCGAAGATTTAGGTAAATTGCTTTTTTGCTAATTACATCCCCTTTGTTTGTCCGCCCGCTATAATTGTCCGCGTCGTAAAATTGTCGCTCGTAGCTTCAGCGTGTCCGGCAGCGGAGCTCCCGTTTGTTATCTAGCCGATGATGTTTTTATCGCGCTGTGGCGTGGAGAAATATGTTTATTCGCGTCAGGGCTATCCAACTGCCGGCCGCCCGGGGGCCAAATCCACCGCCCCCCCGAGTTCAGCTCAAAACTTGGGAGACAAAGATGTTTGCTCCTGTTGTACAGAGGAGCTTGGACAAGCGGAAACACATAACATTGACATGGGGGGGGCCAAATCCACCGCCATACCGGCCCCCGAGTTCAGCCCAAAACTTGGGAGACAAAAGATGTTTTAGACCAGTTGATCTGCCGTCTCTTCTCTGCTCTGCCCCCCTCTCCTTCGTGGAGAGGGGGTGGCACATATTCGGTGACCACAGATGAGTCACAGAAGTCGGGACCCCGGGTGGACCACTCATCTGTGCATCGGTTGGGGACGTCCCTGCGTTGCTGACCTGTCTCCACTCAGGATGATCCCCTGCTGGCCCCACTATGGACCGGACTCTCACACTACTATGTTAGATCCACTATGGACTGGACTCTCACACTATTATGTTAGATCCACTATGGACTGGACTCTCACACTATTATGTTAGATCCACTATGGACTGGACTCTCACACTATTATGTTAGATCCACTATGGACTGGACTCTCACACTATTATGTTAGATCCACTATGGACTGGACTCTCACACTACTATGTTAGATCCACTATGGACTGGACTCTCACACTATTATGTTAGATCCACTATGGACTGGACTCACTATTATGTTAGATCCACTATGGACTGGACTCTCACACTATTATGTTAGATCCACTATGGACTGGACTCTCACACTATTATGTTAGATCCACTATGGACTGGACTCTCACTATTATGTTAGATCCACTATGGATTGGACTCTCACACTATTATGTTAGATCCACTATGGACTGGACTCTCACTATTATATTAGATCCACTATGGACTGGACTCTCACTATTATGTTAGATCCACTATGGACTGGACTCTCACTATTATGTTAGATCCACTATGGACTGGACTCTCACTATTATGTTAGATCCACTATGGACTGGACTCTCACTATTATG
>NC_084744.1:59048448-59055948 GCF_033978785.1 Entelurus aequoreus | reverse complement strand
TTTCTAATTGGTCAAAAGGTAGAGGGAATGGAAATGAAAACAATAACAAGATTTCGGGGCTGTAAAACTAATTCTGAAATGAGCATATCCCGGCTTTGTCATGAAAAAGTTGAGAATGGTAACGAGGCCTTTTAGATTGACTAAGGTCTGACATGTTTAGTAACTTTACCAGTGGCAGTAGCCGGACGAAGATGGCGGTGCGTAACTGGCAACCTGGATGGGACACACCCACGGACTTTCTAATTGGTCAAAAGGTAGAGGGAATGGAAATGAAAACAATAACAAGATTTCGGGGCTGTAAAACTAATTCTGAAATGAGCATATCCCGGCTTTGTCATGAAAAAGTTGAGAATCGTAACGAGGCCTTTTAGATTGACTAAGGTCTGACATGTTTACAAACTTTACCAGTGGCAGTAGCCGGACGAAGATGGCGGTGCGTAACTGGCAACCTGGATGTGACACACACACGGACTTTCTAATTGGTCAAAAGGTAGAGGGCGGGGCATGGAAATGAAAACAATAACAAGATTTCGGGGCTGTAAAACTAATTCTGAAATGAGCATATCCCGGCTTTGTCGTGAAAAAGTTGAGAATCGTAACGAGGCCTTTTAGATTGACTAAGGTCTGACATGTTTAGTAACTTTACCAGTGGCAGTAGCCGGACGAAGATGGCGGTGCGTAACTAGCAACCTGGATGTGACACACCCACGGACTTTCTAATTGGTCAAAAGGTAGAGGAAATGGAAATGAAAACAATAACAAGATTTCGGGGCTGTAAAACTAATTCTGAAATGAGCATATCCCGGCTTTGTCGTGAAAAAGTTGAGAATCGTAACGAGGCCTTTTAGATTGACTAAAGTCTGACATGTTTAGTAACTTTACCAGTGGCAGTAGCCGGACGAAGATGGCGGTGCGTAACTGGCAACCTGGATGGGACACACCCACTGACTTTCTAATTGGTCAAAAGGTAGAGGGAATGGAAATGAAAACAATAACAAGATTTCGGGGCTGTAAAACTAATTCTGAAATGAGCATATCCCGGCTTTGTCGTGAAAAAGTTGAGAATCGTAACGAGGCCTTTTAGATTGACTAAGGTCTGACATGTTTAGTAACTTTACCAGTGGCAGTAGCCGGACGAAGATGGCGGTGCGTAACTGGCAACCTGGATGGGACACACCCACGGACTTTCTAATTGGTCAAAAGGTAGAGGGCGGGGCATGGAAATGAAAACAATAACAAGATTTCGGGGCTGTAAAACTAATTCCGAAATGAGCATATCCCGGCTGAACTACTGTTATCAGTTATAGACGTATGATTTATTGATGCCTTTTGACATATCAGGGCCATTTAATGATGACTTGACATGAACTTATTACATACGGCTCCTTTAATAAATCAGGATTTTTTTCTTACGTACGATGTTTTCTGGATTTGAACGTACACCAATTTTTGGTCGGAAATCCACGCAACTCTTAATCCGATATCTTCTTGCTAGGCCCTAAAACATGCACGGTATGTGCATTGGAGTTAGCAATGACAGTTTTGTGTTGCTTTCCTTTGTTTACTGTTTCTTCCTGTCTAGCGCTCTTATTTTTGTTCCATTTCCTGTTTTGATTCATTTCAATTGATTTGGGACGGCTCCTTGAGATGCAGCATCTCGTTTTCAAGTGGGTTACGTCTTGCAGTGACTTCCCCATTGATTCCGAGCGCACCTACTCTTGATTAGTGATCAGGGGACTCACCTGTCTCCGATCACTAATCAGGGGGGTTTATCGGCTCGTGTCGCCTTCCTTGCGACACTGGTCCTTCGTCTATTGTGGCTTAAGTTCATGACGTGCCTTTTGGTCTTCATGTTCATTAAACCTCCTTATAACCCGCACGTCGCTTACCGTCACTGCATCCTGGGTTCACCCAACTACCGCCATACAAGTTTTTGACATGATGTCTGTTAATGGTTGTTTGTCTACAGCGGGGGTGTCCAAAGTGCGGCCTGGGGGGCATTTGCGGCCCGCAGGTAATTTTTTAACGGCCCCACGGCACATTAAAAAAATACGATGAAAAAATGTTTTAAAAAACATAAAAAGTGGTATAAAAGAGCAAACAGGTGACAATAAAATGTTGCATTATTTACTCTAATAACACAAAGCTGCCATGCAGGCTGTTTCTTTCTTTAAAAAATAATAATGAATCAAAATCAATGTCATTATGAATTATTGACCTATTCAAGGCTCCATTTACTTCACATTAAATATTCCACTTTGAGATATTTTGGGGGGGAAATGTTGCATATTTTTTGGTTGCCATTTAAAAAACAAAGTTTTTTAAAGAAGGGCCTAAAACGAACAAACAAAAAACATAAACAACAATAAAACTTCTGAAGTTGATCTTGAGACTATTGTGGTAAAAGTTTTAAAAAATGTTGGATTTATTTTTTTAAACTTTACTGAGCAGTACCATTTTGGATCCCCAATAATTTTAGTGGGACTTTTTTTTTTTTAAGTGTCATTGCTCATAAAAATTATGAATTAAAATCAATGTTATGAGTTATTGACCTTTTTAAGACTCCAATTATTATATAATCTCAAATATTCCACTTTAAAATTTTATTGGGGGAAAATATTGCATATTTTGTGTTTTTTTACATAAAAAAACACAATTTTCCTTGACAAAAATGGCATACAACTTAAATCTTTAAAAGCGTTTTATTGACAGATAGACCTAATGTTGTTCTAGAGATTTAAACCTTGAATAATAATAATAATAATAATAATAATACTAAATAATGACACATTTGTAATATTTTTTTTGACCAAAACCTTTTGGGGTCCCCAGGATCAAGTCTGAGTGGAGGCATATATTTATCTTTTTCATACATATATTGTATTGGTTTTTAAAATAGAAAATATCAAAATGGCCCCCGCTTGCTTTGACTTTTCGGTGTGCGGCCCTCAGTGGAAAAAGTTTGGACACCCCTGGTCTACAGTACATGTGCAACGTGATTGTGCCTTTTGGTCTTTATGTTCATTAAACCTCCTCATACCCCGCACGTCCCTTTAAAACATCGGGATTTTTTCTTGCGTACGATTTTTTCTGGATTTGAACCTACGTAAATTTATTGTCGGAAATCCACGCAATTTATAATCCGACTTCTTCTTGTATGGCCCCAAAACATGCACGGCATGTGAATTGGAGAGTTAGCAATAGGATTTTTGTGTTGCTTTCCTTTGTTTACCGTTACTTCCTGTCTAGTGCTCTTATTTTGGTGGCACTTCCTGTTTTGATTCAACTGAGCCCAATTAGATGCAGCATCTCTTTTTTCAAGGGGGTTACGTCTTGCAGTGACTTCCCCACCGATTCCGAGCGCACCTACTCTGCATTAGTGATCAGGGGGCTCACCTGCCTCTGATCACTAATCAGGTAGGTAGGTAGGTAGATAAACGCTGGGGGAGGATGAGTAAAAAAAATACAATCTAGACTGGGCTCCTAAGGGGGCCCAGTCTGGAGTGGGAAAAAACTTCCATAGCAAAGCACATATACATATTACAACATACATCTCGAGACTTGCAACGGAGGGGAGGGAGTGCGGGGCCATGGTGGCTGGCTGCAGCTCTTCAGGCGCTGCCCAGCCGTCCACCACCCCTAAGGGATTCGCGTCAAGGGCGTTGGATAGGGGGGTGGGGTATGTGTGTGTGTGGCGTATATTTTTTGTGGATGCATGTGCGTGCGTAAGCCTGCAGCCTGTCTCTGTTCCACGGCCTTGGTTTTGTTGCAGCCGCCAGTCAGTCCAAAGTCAACAACAACAGGTGTGTGTCCATGAGAGACAAGAAGGGAGTTTGTGTCTTTGCTGCACTGTCCTTCGGGAGAGTCTCGAAGCCAAGGAAACAATCCAAGTTAGAATATTTTGTATTTTGCGAGAGAAAATAAAATTGTAATCCTCAAAATTAATAAATAATAATCAGAAGGGTTTATCCGCCTTTGTCTATTGAGACTAATGTTCATGATGTGCCTTTTGGTCTTCATGTTCATTAAACCTCCTTATAACCCGCACGTCGCTTACCGTCACTGCATCCTGGGCTCACCCAGCTACCACCCATACGAGTTTTTGACATGATGTCTGTTTAATGGTTGTTTGTCTACGGCAGGGGTCACCAACCTTTTTGAAACCAAGAGCTACTTCTTGGGTAGTGATTAATGCGAAGGGCTACCAGTTTGATACACACTTAAATAAATTGCCAGAAATAGCCAATTTGCTCAATTCACCTTTAACTCTGTTATTATTAATAATTAATGATATTTACACTTAATTGAACGGTTTAAAAGAGGAGAAAACACGAAAAAAAATTACAATAACATTTTTAAACAGTTTCTTTTCAATTTCGACTCTTTAAAATTCAAAATTCAACCGAAAAAAAGGAGAAAAACTAGCTAATTCGAATCTTTTTATGGAACATCATTAGTAATTTTTCCTGATTAAGATTAATTTTAGAATTTTGATGACATGTTTTAAATAGGTTAAAATCCAATCTACACTTTGTTAGAATATATAACAAATTGGACCAAGCTATATTTCTGACAAAGACAAATCATTATTTCTTCTAGATTTTCCAGAACAAAAATTTTAAAAGAAATTCAAAAGACTTTGAAATGAGATTTAAATTTGATTCTACAGATTTTCTAGATTTGCCAGAATAATTTTTTTGAATTTTAATCATAATAAGTTTGAAGAAATATTTCACAAATATTCTTCGTCGAAAAAACAGAAGCTAAAATGAAAAATTAAATTAAAATGTATTTATTATTCTTTACAATAAAAAAAATACATTTACTTGAACATTGATTTAAATTGTCAGGAAAGAAGAGGAAGGAATTTAAAAGGTAAAAAGGTATATGTGTTTCAAAAATCCTAAAATAATTTTTAAGGTTGTATTTTTTCTCTAAAACTGTCTTTCTGAAAGTTACAAGAAGCAAAGGAAAAAAAATAATGAATTTATTTAAACAAGTGAAGACCAAGTCTTTAAAATATTTTCTTGGATTTTCAAATTCTATTTGAGTTTTGTCTCTCTTAGAATTAAAAATGTCGAGCAAAGCGAGACCAGCTTGCTAGTAAATAAATACAATTTAAAAAATAGAGGCAGCTCACTGGTAAGTGCTGCTATTTGAGCTATTTTTAAGAACAGGTCAGCGGGCTACTCATCTGGTCCTTACGGGCTACCTGGTGCCCGCGGGCACCGCGTTGGTGACCCCTGCTCTACGGTATATGTGCCATGTGATTGACTGGGTCTCATCCCGTAACCCTCATGATGGCAGCGGTATAGAAAAAAAGGGATGCCTAATGGTGCATATTTCACACAGACAGGCAGTGTGGATGCATTTCACTGAAACGCAAACACCGCGAGCTTTATGTAAGGCGCGTCATTTCTCGCCTCTCATCAGGCTTGACACAACCCAACCATTGTTAAGACCAACTGGTTCTCGAGTACCGCGCACTTTTCGACAATAACTTTGGCATCTTCTCTTACGAATTTAAGTGTCACCCAATTTATTTTGCTCCCTTAATTTAATTACATGAAATACCGTACTTCCTTGAATAGCCGCAGGGGCGCTAATTAATTTAAAACCTCCTGTCACTCCGGCATTTACCAGAAGCCTGCGGGATGGCCATGCATGCGCTAATTATTTTAAAACCTCTTCTGCCAAAAGGAATGCGGTAAATTTAGGCGTGCGCTTTGAGTGTGATGTAAGCATACCGGTACCATCATGAAAAGCACATTTAATAAAAAAAACATTGTTATGGTCTTACCTGTACTTATAAATGGAGTCCATTTGCAGCTCCTTCTGACCAAAAGCATCGATAACTTGTTTATAGAAGTCTTCCTTATTTTCTTTCTTCCGTTTTAAAAGTCTCTCTGTCTCGATGGAGATATTCCTTTAATTATTACCTCCTGCTTCGATTGAAAGTCCAGTTTAGAAAACTGTTTTATTTTAGATACCGGTATGTAATCATCCATGTTAAAAGTTCAGGCGAGAGGGAAAAAAAGACGATCTGTTGCTGCTTGTTGTCACTTCTTCTGCAGTACCGAGTTTGACCCGGCGGAAGTTCTAGACATACGCTAAATATTTTGCGAAACGAGTTTGACCCGGCGAAAATTCTAGACATGCGGTAATAAAATTAATATTTTGCGAAACGAATTTGATCCGGCGTTAATCCTGAACCGGCGAAAAATACACCCCGGTGGTGGTTCAGATAAAACCGTTACCCAAATAACGTTGGACTTTATTTTTCATTTCCTTAGTTTGGATGGTTTTCTTCCATGTTGCCAAGTTTTCCCGATTCTTCCCGTGCACCTCGCCTGCCCGTCCCTGCATCCCGGGGTCCAGATCCAACAACAGCCCGGAGCTAAACGGACTCAGTCACTAGACGGTGACATTTTGGTGGATTTACTGAGGGATTTGTGGAACTGAAACAACACAAAAAGAATGCCATTGGAATGTAATAATACTAATAGCATATTAGCTAATGCTAACGATACGTGTATACGGCACGATAACTTAAAAATAAAGACAACTTCAGATTTTTTTCTTTGTTTAAAAATAGAACAAGCCCATTCTGAAAATGTACAAATCATAATGTTGTTGTTTTTTTACACTTACATGTTGCGGTTAATAGTATTCTATCTTTATTTGTCGTTATTTGTACTTTCTGCATAAATTATGTGATAATGTCACCAGTTAACTCGGTGGTGGTAATTTTCAATCTATCAAGATTTTAAAAAAAATCGCAGGATGTTTGTGGAGGGAGGTGTGGCCAGCGCGCCTGCAGGAGAAAAAGTCACTGCCTTTGTCTGTGGTGCTGACAGCGAGACACATCTGGCGGGGGATTAGATTCCACAGGTGCTACGTGTTAATCTAATCATCTGTTGTCTTTTAACGGTAAAGCGGCCGGGAGCAGGAGGGGGAGAGGCGTGACACAGAGGAGGACTGAAAAGTCGAGTGTCATGTGGAAAAATAAAACCTTTGTCAAAACCAGAACCACGGTCTCCAGCTGCCGTGTGTGATCCGCCAAACCTGCTAGGGAGTAAACTTCCACAATGTTGTTTATGTAGTTTGCTCATCACGTGGTTTATTTTTTTTACATATGTAGCATAATCTACAAAGATACAAATAATTGCTATTGCGACATCTAGTGGACACATTCATTCCAAAATTTCGGCTCATTTTTATACTGAGCTAACTCATCCCGCGGGCCGGATAAAACCTGTTTGTGACCGATACCAATATTTTGGTACAGGTACCAAAATGTATGTCGATACTATTTTTTTTTTTTTTTGCACCATGACTCGGGAAGGTTGCTTGCATTGGGTCATATAAGTACATTATGCCATATCCCTGCGGCTGGATCCCTCATTAAACTCGTGACGTCTCCCGGGCCAAATTGAAGGCTTAGTTTGCACACCACTGGAATAAAGTAGACAGCATTATTTTCAGTACTATGTTAGAATG
>NC_084744.1:58995948-59038448 GCF_033978785.1 Entelurus aequoreus | reverse complement strand
ACTGAACAAAGAGCTCCAAAAACCTTGAACTTTAGACTGCCATCAGTTTTACTCCCTACACTTAACCATGTGTTTCCTATTGCCTGCAGACTTTGCACCCTTTGTTATATACACATGTTGTGTTTCTAATATAAATACATTTAATAAAGTCAAATACAAATAAGGCAACAAGAGAAGTATCCTACACTTCTCTTTTGTAAAGTAAATCTGAACAGCCGATATGGGCATCTACATCAACTATATGATTTGCCTGTGAAGCTGGACAGGACAAAAAAATTCACTTTAGACCACGACTGTGGTCTAAAGTGTACATACTAGGGGTGTAACGGTACGTGTATTTGTATTGAACCGTTTCGGTACGGGGGTTCCGGTTCGGTTCGGAGGTGTACCGAAAGAGTTTCCACACGGACATATTAAGTAGCGTAACGCACGTTGTGTAAACAATGCACACCGAGGCACAACACACGGCATGCTTAGTTTAGTTTAGTTTATTAAGGATCCCCATTAGTCTAACACCGCAGTGGAGACTATTCTTCCTGGGGTCCAGGCAAAAACATCACACAATCACAAAACAAAAGATTAAAATGCAGTACAACATGATCAAATAATAAAATGTTGTAATACAATGCTAGCAGCTAACGGGCTAGGATAGACTGACCATACGTCCTCTTTTCACCGGACATGTCCTCTTTTGCAGAGCTGTCAGGGCGGAGTTTCTTAATTGCCTCAAATGTCCGGCATTTTGACTTAGGGTTGCGTGTATTTTCAATGTACGTTCAGGGTTAAGAAGGGGTTAAAAACAAAACAGCGCAGCAGCTTTGTTGAGGGAGGGGCAGAGACAGAGAGAGAGAGAGTTATGATAAACATGCATGCGTCGCCAGGCTCTGCTTTTTATCCATAGATTTATCACATTTAATTTATTATCTATAGCAGGGGTGTCAAAAGTGTGCCCCGGAGGCCATTTGCGGCCCACAGCTAATGTTTTAAAGGCCCACGGCACATTCTAAAAATACTATTAAAATAAACAAAAACATAACAAAAGTGAAATAAAAAAGCTTAAAGGTTAAATGTAATTTAGAAAAAGTTGCAATGTTGACTAATAAAACAAAGCTGTTTTTTTTCCTTTCAAACTGTCATTGCTCAAAACATAATATTGAATCAAAATCAATGTTATTATGAATTATTGACCTATCCAAGGTTCCCATTACTTCACATCAAATATTCCACTAAGAAAAAATATTTTTGGTGGAAGATTTTGCAAATTTGGTGAATAAATAACCCCAAAAATTTATATTTTGTTGTTTTCTTACTGTACCGAAAATTAACCGAACCGTGACCTCTAAACCGAGGTACGTACCGAACCAAAATTTTTCCCTAGTACATCCACTTGTAAAGAACATAATGTCATGGCTGCCTTGAGTTTCCAATTATTTCTACAACTCTTTATTTTTTTGTGATAGAGTGATTGGAGCACATACTTGTTGGTCACAAAAAACATTCATGAAGTTTGCTTCTTTTATGAATTTATTATGGGTCTACTGAAAATGTGACTTGGTCAAAAGTATACATACAGCAATGTTAACATTTGCTTACATGTCCCTTGGCAAGTTTCACTGCAATAAGGCGCCAAACAGCTCAATTTTTGGGAACAACAGCAACTCAGCCACCAAGTGGTAGGCCACGTAAACTGACAGAGAGGGGTATAGTGCGAAGACTTTCTGCACAGTCAGTTGCTACAGAGCTCCAAACTTCATGTGACCTTCCAATTAGCCCACGTACAGTACGCAGAGAGTGTCATGGAATGGGTTTCCATGGCCGAGCAGCTGCATCTAAGCCATACATCAACAAGTCCAATGCAAAGCGTGGGATGCAGTGGTTTAAATCACATTGCCACTGGACTCTAGAGCAGTGGAGACGCCTTCTCTGGAGGGATGAATCACGCTTTTCCATCTGGCAATCTGATGGACCAGTCTGGGTTTGGAGGTTGCCAGGAGAACGCTAAATTTCGGACTGCATAGTGCCGAGTGTGAAATTTGGTGGAGGAGGATTATGGTGTGGGGTTGTTTTTCACAAGTTGGGCTTGGCCCCTTAGTTCCAGTGAAAGGAACTTTGAATGAACATTTTGGACAATTCCACGCTCCCAACCTTGTGGAAACCGTTTGGAGCGGGCCCCTTCCTCTTCCAACATGACTGCGCACCAGTGCACAAAGCAAGGCCCATAAAGACATGGATGACTGAGTCTGGTGCGGATGAACTTGACTGGCCTGCACAGAGTCCTGACCTGAACCCGATAGAACACCTTTGGGATGAATTAGAACGGAGACTGAGAGCCAGGCCTTCTCGTGTGTGACCTCACCGATGCGCTTTTGGAAGAATGGTCGAAAATTCTTATTAACACTCTCTGCAACCTTGTGGACAGCCTTCCCAGAAGAGTTGAAGCTGTAATAGCTGCAAAAGGTGGACCCACATCATATTGAACCCTATGGGTTAGGAATGGGATGGCACTTCAAGTTCATATGTGAGTCAAGGCAGGTGGCCAAATACTTTTGGCAATATAGTGTACATTAAAAAAATCTAATAATCAAATGCTTATGCATTTTGATTAATCACAGGTTATTACCCGAATGCATAATGTCAATTAATTTAAAAAAAACGGCCCTCTGAAAGCAGCCATTACTGCGATGTGGCCCTCAATGAAAATGAGTTTGACACCCCTGGTGTATACCGTACAGCCTACATACCATAGGTGTCAAACTCAATTTATGTGGCCCGCGAAAGCTTGGAAAAAATGGGTTTCAATAAAATACTTTTTTTCTTCTTTTTTTTTTAGATTAGATTAGTTTATTTCAAAAGGGACAATGCAATTTCATAAAACACATGACTACACATGGTTAAAAAAAAAAGCCAGAATTAGCCAGTTTTCATCTGTAGTCCCCTGGCCATGATGTAAAACGACAGTAAAATTAAAATTTAAAAGAAAAAGAAGGACTCAATACGTCTACAATTTTGACAGAATTTTTTTTTGCATATTTTAAACTTTAATATTATCTGATCATGCCAACTATATTATAATATACTGTATTGCAAAACTATTTTGGTGAGATAAAAACAAATAAATAAAGATGACAAGTAGATATTTAACTCTGATTTTATAGTTAAATATTAAATTAAATAGTTAAATATCTGCTTGTCATCTTTATTTATGATTTTAAAGCAAGTTATACATAAAAAAATCTAATAATCAAATGCATTTTGATTAGGGATGTCCGATAATGGCTTTTTGCCGATATCCGATATTCCGATATTGTCCAACTCTTTAATTACCGATACCGATATCAACCGATACCGATACTGATATATACAGTTGTGGAATTAACACATTATTATGCCTAATTTGGACAACCAGGTATGGTGAAGATAAGGTCCTTTTTTTTTTTTAAATTAATAAAATAAAATAAGATAAATAAATTCAAAACATTTTCTTGAATAAAAAAGAAAGTAAAACAATACAAAATCAGTTACATAGAAACTAGTAATTAATGAAAATTAGTCAAATTAACTGTTAAAGGTTAGTACTATTAGTGGACCAGCAGCACGCACAATCATGTGTGCTTACGGACTGTATCCCTTGCAGACTGTATTGATATATATTGATATATAATGTAGGAACCACAATATTAATAACAGAAGGAAACAACCCTTTTGTGTGAATGAGTGTAAATGGGGGAGGGAGGTTTTTTGGGTTGGTGCACTAATTGTAAGTGTATCTTGTGTTTTTTATGTTGATTTAATAAAAATTAAAATTAAAATTAAAAAAAAACAAAAAAAAACGATACCAATAATAAAAAAAACAGATACCGATAATTTCCGATATTACATTTTAAAGCATTTATCGGCCGATAATATCGGCCGGCCGATATTATCGGACATTTCTAATTTTGATTAATCTTTATTAATCACAGGTTATTACCAGCATGCATAATGTCAATTAATTTTAAAAAAGCAGCCATTACTGCGATGTGGCCCTCAGTGAAAATGAGTTTGACACCCCTGGTTTATACGATACTGCCCTAATACCATACCACTTATAATATGACAAACAAAATCCGAGGCTGTATTTCTTAGCGAGGCAGTAATGTTGATCTGTGGACAAACGAGACGAGACCAAATACTACACTCCGTTTTGCCTAAATTGCTCCAAAACGTGATGAATCCACAGTCAACTCCAATTTCTAGGAATGATCAGAGAGTAATGTGCGGCGACGTCTCGTCCACAACACTGCGGAGTGCGGATCATTAAAAAAAAAAAAAAAAAAAAAGAAAGATTTTACTTGCTCGTCTCTCACATTAAAAAGGCGCCTGGGTTGCACATTCCCTGCGACAGGAGTGAGAGAGTGTTAGAGATGTGGAGGGCCACTGGCTTTCCTCGGGAGGAGAAATGCGTGGCGTTCCTTTCAACTGACAAATTGCAGCCTCCCCAGCCTGTCGTTAGCTTGCCTTAATAATCATGCACTGCCTGCCTTTTGCATGGGGGTGAATTGCCACTCTTGACACCTGCCTGTTCCATTTGAAAACCGCTCGGAACTTGTTACCAGCACAATGGGGCGGGCGGACAGTTTGGACGGCGGCCTCCCGGGTTGAGCGCCGCAGTTGATGGAAGACGAGGAGAGGCGAGAATAGAATGAGAAAACCAACTTCCCCCCCCCGTTCACCTCGAAGCACATTCTCTGTGTACTTCTGGGAAGGCTGTCCACAAGGTTGCGGGGTGTGTTTATAGGAATTTTCCACCATTCTTCCAAAAAGCGCATTGGCTCTCAGTCTAGTTCTAATTCATCCCAAAAGGTGTTCTATCTGGGTTCAGGTCAGGACTCTGTGCAGGCCAGTCAAGTTCATCCACACCAGACTGTGTCATCCATGTCTTTATGGACCTTGCGTTGTGCACTGGTGCACAGTCATGTTGGAAGAGGAAGGGGCCCACTCCAAACTGTTCCCACAAGGTTGGGAGCGTGGAATTGTCCAAAATATTTTGGTATCCTGGAGCATTCAAAAGTTCCCTTTAGTGGAACTAAGAGGCCAAGCCCAACACCATACCATAATTCCTCCTCCACCAAATTTCACACTCGGCACAATGCAGTTCAATGTTTATTCAATCAATGTTTATTTATATAGCCCTAAATCACAAGTGTCTCAAAAGGGCTGCACAAGCCACGACGACATCCTCGGTTCAAAGCCCACATAAGGGCAAGGAAAAACTCACAACCCAGTGGGATGTCAATGTGAATGACTATGAGAAACCTTGGAGAGGACCGCAGATGTGAGTGGCCCCCACCCCCTCTAGGGGAGACCGGATGCAATGGACGTCGAGTGGGTCTAGCATAATATTGTGAAAGTCCAGTCCATAGTGGATCTAACATAATAGGGAGTATCCAGTCCAAAGTGGATCTAACATAATAGGGAGAATCCAGTCCATAGTGGATCTAACATAATAGTGAGAGTCCAGTCCATAGTGGATCTAGTTAATAGTGTGAGAGTCCAATCCATAGTGGATCTAACATAATAGTGTGAGAGTCCAGTCCATAGTGGATCTAACATAATAGTGAGAGTCCAGTCCATAGCGGATCTAACACAATAGTGAAAGTCCAGTCCATTGTGGATCTAACATAATAGTGAGAGTCCAGTCCATAGTGGATCTAACACAATAGTGAAAGTCCAGTCCATTGTGGATCTAACATAATAGTGAGAGTCCAGTCCATAGTGGATCTAACATAATAGTGAGAGTCCAGTCCATAGTGGATCTAACATAATAGTGTGAGAGTCCAGTCCATAGTGGATCTAACATAATAGTGTGAGAGTCCAGTCCATAGTGGATCTAACATAATAGTGAGAGTCCAGTCCATAGTGGATCTAACATAATAGTGAGAGTCCAGTCCATAGTGGATCTAACATAATAGTGAAAGTCCAGTCCATTGTGGATCTAACATAATAGTGAGAGTCCAGTCCATAGTGGATCTAACATAATAGTGAGAGTCCCGTCCATAGTGGATCTAGCATAATAGTGTGAGAGTCCAGTCCATAGTAGATCTAACATAATAGTGTGAGAGTCCAGTCCATAGTGGATCTAACATAATAGTGTGAGAGTCCAGTCCATAGTGGATCTAACATAATAGTGAGAGTCCAGTCCATAGTGGATCTAACATAATAGTGTGAGAGTCCAGTCCATAGTGGATCTAACATAATAGTGTGAGAGTCCAGTCCATAGTGGATCTAACATAATAGTGAGAGTCCAGTCCATAGTGGATCTAACATAATAGTGAGAGTCCAGTCCATAGTGGATCTAACATAATAGTGAAAGTCCAGTCCATTGTGGATCTAACATAATAGTGAGAGTCCAGTCCATAGTGGATCTAACATAATAGTGAGAGTCCCGTCCATAGTGGATCTAGCATAATAGTGTGAGAGTCCAGTCCATAGTAGATCTAACATAATAGTGTGAGAGTCCAGTCCATAGTGGATCTAACATAATAGTGTGAGAGTCCAGTCCATAGTGGATCTAACATAATAGTGAGAGTCCAGTCCATAGCGGATCTAACATACCGGTAATAGTGTGAGAGTCCAGTCCATAGTGGATCTAACATAATAGTGAGAGTCCAGTCCATAGTGGATCTAACATAATAGTGTGAGAGTCCAGTCCATAGTGGACCTAACATAATAGTGAGAGTCCAGTCCATAGTGGGTCTAACATAATAGTGTGAGAGTCCAGTCCATTGTGGATCTAACATAATAGTGTGAGAGTCCAGTCCATAGTGGATCTAACATAATAGGGAGAATCCAGTCCATAGTGGATCTAACATAATAGTGAGAGTCCAGTCCATAGTGGATCTAGTTAATAGTGTGAGAGTCCAGTCCATAGTGGATCTAACATAATAGTGTGAGAGTCCAGTCCATAGTGGATCTAACATAATAGTGAGAGTCCAGTCCATAGCGGATCTAACACAATAGTGAAAGTCCAGTCCGTTGTGGATCTAACATAATAGTGAGAGTCCAGTCCATAGTGGATCTAACACAATAGTGAAAGTCCAGTCCATTGTGGATCTAACATAATAGTGAGAGTCCAGTCCATAGTGAATCTAACATAATAGTGTGAGAGTCCAGTCCATTGTGGATCTAACATAATAGTGTGAGAGTCCAGTCCATAGTGGATCTAACATAATAGTGAGAGTCCAGTCCATAGTGGATCTAACATAATAGTGTGAGAGTCCAGTCCATAGTGGATCTAACATAATAGTGAGAGTCCAGTCCATAGTGGATCTAACATAATAGTGAGAGTCCAGTCCATAGTGGATCTAACATAATAGTGAAAGTCCAGTCCATTGTGGATCTAACATAATAGTGAGAGTCCAGTCCATAGTGGATCTAACATAATAGTGAGAGTCCCGTCCATAGTGGATCTAGCATAATAGTGTGAGAGTCCAGTCCATAGTAGATCTAACATAATAGTGTGAGAGTCCAGTCCATAGTGGATCTAACATAATAGTGTGAGAGTCCAGTCCATAGTGGATCTAACATAATAGTGAGAGTCCAGTCCATAGCGGATCTAACATACCGGTAATAGTGTGAGAGTCCAGTCCATAGTGGATCTAACACAATAGTGAGAGTCCAGTCCATAGTGGATCTAACATAATAGTGTGAGAGTCCAGTCCATAGTGGACCTAACATAATAGTGAGAGTCCAGTCCATAGTGGACCTAACATAATAGTGGGAGTCCAGTCCATAGTGGGTCTAACATAATAGTGTGAGAGTCCAGTCCATTGTGGATCTAACATAATAGTGTGAGAGTCCAGTCCATAGTGGATCTAACATAATAGTGAGAGTCCAGTCCATAGTGGATCTAGCATAATATTGTGAGAGTCCAGTCCATAGTGGATCTAACATAATAGTGAGTCCAGTCCATAGTGGATCTAACATAATAGTGTGAGAGTCCAGTCCATAGTGGATCTAACATAATAGTGAGAGTCCAGTCCATAGTGGATCTAACATAATAGTGAGAGTCCAGTCCATAGTGGATCTAACATAATAGTGTGAGAGTCCAGTCCATAGTGGATCTAACATAATAGTGAGAATCCAGTCCATAGTGGATCTAACATAATAGTGAGAGTCCAGTCCATAGTGGGGCCAGCAGGAGACCATCCCGAGCGGAGACGGGTCAGCAGCGCAGAGATGTCCCCAACCGATGCATAGGCGAGCGGTCCACCCCGGGTGCCGACTCTGTTCGACATGTACTGTTCTCCAAACCCAGACTGGTCCATCAGGTTGCCAGATGGAAAAGCGTGATTCATCAGTCCAGAGAAGGCGTCTCCACTGCTCTAGAGTCTGGCGGCGACGTGCTTTACACCACTGCATCCCACGCTTTGCATTAGACTTGGTGATGTGTGGCTTAGACACAGCTGCTCGGCCATGTAAAACCCATTCCATGAAGCTCTCTGCGTACTGTGCGTGGGCTAATTGGAAGGTCACGTGACGTTTGGAGCTCTGTAGCAACTGACGGTGCAGAAAGTCTTTGCACTATACCCCTCTCTGTCAGTTTACGTGGCCTACCACTTGGTGGCTGAGTTGCTGTTGTTCCCAAACTCTTCCATTTTCTTATAATAAAGCCCACGGTTGACTTTGGAATATTTAGGAGCGAGGACATTTCACGACTGGATTTGTTGCGCAGGTGGCATCCTGTGAGAGTTCCACGCTGGAAATTACTGAAAGCGGCCCATTCTTTCACAAATGTTTGTAGAAACAGTCTCCATGCCTAAGTGCTGGATTGTACACACCTGTGGCCGGGCCAAGTGATTAGGACACCTGATTCTCATCATTTGGATGGGTGGCCAAATACTTTTGGCAACATAGTGCATGAGTGGTGGAAAAGCGGCGTCAGGCTGCCTGGATGGCGAGGCGTCGTTAGCCACGAGGCGCTCCATTAGTTCACCTGACAGGAGACACTTTATGCGGAGCGCACAGCTGGCTAGTTAGGTGAAAAGCGGCGTGCGCACCAGACTTGAAACCTACGGCCGGACATCTGTCTTGCCATTAAGAATTCACAACCGTGTCAGGGAGCGAAGAAGCGCTGATTTAAGAGAATTGTTGTGTGCCCCATAAACGTATGCAGAGTCATTTCCACTCAAAGCCTCTTCTCTTCCATTTAGCACAAAACAGTCTGGAGTGTAGTACGGCGTTTATTCTACCATTCCATTTGAGAGGGGGAAATAAATGGACTTATTCTATTCCACTTTGTTATACAACCTGTCACTTCTGTTACGTGGTCCCCGCAATGTAATTATGGTTTTATTTTAACTGTATGTACAGCACAGGCCAAAAGTTTGGACACACCTTCTCTTTCAATGGATTTTCTTTATTTTCATGACTATTTACATTATAATAAATAAAGTACCAATGATTGTCACACACACACACTAGGTGTGGTGAAATTTGTCCTCTGCATTTGACCCATCCCCTTGTTCACCCCCTGGGAGGTGAGGGGAGCAGTGAGCAGCAGAGTTGGCCACACCCAGGAATCATTTTTGGTGATTTAACCCCCAATTCCAACCCTTGATGCTGAGTGCCAAGCAGGGAGGTAATGGCTCCCATTTTTATAGTCTTTGGTATGACTCGGCCGGGGTTTGAACTCACAACTAGGGCTGCAACTAACAACTAATTTGATAATCGATTAATCTGTCGATTATTACTTCGATTAATCATCGGATAAAAAAGACAAACTACATTTCTATCCTTTCCAGTATTTTATTGGGGGAAAAAACAGCATACTGGCACCATACTTATTTTGATTATTGTTTCTCAGCTGTTTGTAAATGTTGCAGTTTATAAAAAAATTAAAATTAAAAATAAAAATTTAAATTAAAAAATTGCCTCTGCGCATGCGCATAGCATAGATCCAACGAATCGATGACTAAATTAATGGCCAACTATTTTTATAATCGATTTTAATCGATTAGTTGTTGCAGCCCTACTCACAACCTACCGATCTCAGGGCGGAGACACTAACCACTAGGCCACTGAGTAGGGTTATTGCCGATAACAATATTTTGGTACCGGTACCAAAATGTATTTCGGTACTTTTCGGTATTTTTCTAAACAAAAGGGGACCACAAAAAATGTCATTATTGGCTTTATTTGAACAAAAAATCTTACATACGGTACATTAAACATAAATACTTAAAATAGTGAACATACAAGACAACTTGTCTTTTAGTAGTAAGTAAACAAACAAAGACTCCTAATTAGTCTGCTGTCTATTGTGTCCTTTATCATTCTATTATTTTGTCAAAATGTTTAAGGACAAGTGGCAGAAAATGGATTATTAATCTACTTGTTCATTTACTGTTAATATCTGCTTATTTTCTGTTTCAACATGTTCTATCTACACTTCTGTTAAAATGTAATAATCACTTGTTCTTCTGTTTGGATACTTTACATTAGTTTTGGATGATACCACAAATTTGGGTATCAATCCGATACCAAGTAGTTACAGGATCAGAAATTGGTAGGGATGATGTTCGAAACCGGTTCTCCCGGTTGTTCAATAAGAAAAGAACCGTTCGATAAGAAAAGAACCGATTCCATGGACTCAAATCCCTTTTTGACAACCGGTTTCCATTATCAAGGCCACTTTAGTAAAGAGAAAGAGTTGTTTTTTATTCGAATCCCTGGGAACGAATCCCGTCCCACAAGAAATGCCCTGTGGGACATCACAGGAAATGACGTAGCTCAGTCTAATGACTGAGCTACGTCATTTCCTGTGATGTCACACAAGCAGCAAAAATAATGGACCGGAAAAAACGCCTCAAGGCATGGCTATTCACCTATAGTAATCACAGAGACAGGTTGTTTTTGTGTTACTGTATATATTTGTTTTTCTGAAAAATCCCACTTAATATACATTGGGTAACAACAGTCAATATTTATTTTTTTTATTTTTTTAGGGGGGTAACAGTCAATATTTATTTATTTATTTTATTTTTTTCTTATAAAATAAAAGTGAGCTTTTGTTCAACCAAATATTGTGTTTTTTCCATATACAACAACCTATCTGGATTCGATAAGAGAATCGGTTCGATAACAGGATTCGATAATGGGCTCGAACTCGATAATTTCTTATCAAACATCATCCCTAGAAATTGGTCATATTCAAAGTCATCATGTGTCTTGGGACGTATTTCCTGAGTTTATAAACATAAAAACAAAAAAACAAAAGAAGATTTTGTGATGCAAAAAAATATCAATGTAATCATAGTAGTATCAACCAGATACACTCCTGTACTGGTATCATTACAGTGGATGTTAGGTGTCGATCCACCAATGGCATTTGTTTATATTGTAGCGTCCCGGAAGGGAATTTGTTCTGTAGTGTTTATGTTGTGTTGCCGTGCAAATATTCCCCGAAAATGTGTTTGTCATTGTTGTTTAGTAGCACATGTTGATGACAGTGTCGGCGATGTTCATACGGCCAACCCTTAGTGATGAGCTTCAAGCAGGTGACTACCTCTTGAAGCTCATGGAGAGAATGCCAAGAGTGTGCAAAGCGGTAATCAGAGGAAAGGGTGGCTACTTTGAAGAAACTAGAATACAAAACATGTTTTCAGTTATTTCACCTTTTTTTTTTTGTTAAGTACATAACTCCACATGTGTTCATTCATAGTTTTGATGTGACAATCTACAATGTAAATAGTCATGAAAATAAAGAAAACGCATTGAATGAGGAGAAGGTGTGTCCAAACTTTTGGCCTGTACTGTATTATTAAAGCTGAATTTATGTAACTGAATTTTTTTGAACACATTATTTTTAACATCAAATTATGCTGAGTTTCATTGGAAAAAAAAATAGTTAGGAAAATGTGTGTTTTTGTTTTAATTTAATGTATAAAAATTTGGTGTGTAAAAATTCAGTGTCAAAGAGCAAGACTCACTTCCGGTAAATTAAGACTGAAGCAATCGACCCTGCCTCAGAACCAGCCAATGAGGTGTCAAGTTTAAGTCACGTGACCCAGCACATTTGCTCACATTTTCAGTAGACCCGTAATAAATTAATAAAAGAACCAAACTTCATGAATGTTTTTTGTGACCAACAAGTATGTGCTCCAATCACTCTATCACAAAAAAAATAAGAGTTGTAGAAATGATTGGAAACTCAAGACAGCCATGACATTATGTTCTTTACAAGTGTATGTAAACTTTTGACCACGACTGTATATATGTACACTACCGTTCAAAAGTTTGGGGTCACCCAAACAATTTTGTGGAATAGCCTTCATTTCTAAGAACAAGAATAGACTGTCGAATTTCAGATGAAAGTTTTCTTTTTCTGGCCATTTTGAGCGTTTAATTGACCCCACAAATGTGATGCTCCAGAAACTCAATCTGCTCAAAGGAAGGTCCGTTTTGTAGCTTCTGTAACGAGCTAAAGTGTTTTCAGATGTGTGAACATGATTGCACAAGGGTTTTCTAATCATCAATTAGCCTTCTGAGCCAATGAGCAAACACATTGTACCATTAGAACACTGGAGTGATAGTTGCTGGAAATGGGCCTATATACACCTATGTAGATATTGCACCAAAAACCAGACATTTGCAGCTAGAATAGTCATTTACCACATTAGCAATGTATAGAGTGTATTTCTTTAAAGTTAAGACTAGTTTAAAGTTATCTTCATTGAAAAGTACAGTGCTTTTCCTTCAAAAATAGGGACATTTCAATGTGACCCCAAACTTTTGAACGGGAGTGTATATATATATATATATATATATATATATTTATATATAGATTTTTTTTTTTGTTTGTTTTTTTGTGTGTGTTAATAAATACTAATTGTTGTTGATAAAACCTAATTTTTATTGGAACATTTAAAATTGAGCTGTAATCCAGTTGTTATATTTTTTTTCATTATCACAATTCTGAGTCTTATTTGCAGGTATATCGTTTGCAGTGTGTGTATATATATATATATATATATATATATATATATATATATATATATATATATATATATATATATATATATATATATATATATATATATATATATATATATATATATATATATGGGTATATATATATATATATATATATATATATATATATGTATATATATATATATATATATATATATATATATATATATGTGTATATATATATATATATATATATATATATATATATATATATATATATATATATATATATATATATATATATATATATATATATATATATATATATATATATTATCAGAATTGTGATAATGAAAAAAAATATAACAACTGGATTACAGATAAATTTTAAATGTTGCAATAAAAATTTGGTTTTATCAACAACAACAATTAATATTTATTAACACACACAAAAGTATCAAAAATGGGTACAGTTGAGTACTGGTATCGGTTCTCAGGTACCGGGAATTGGTATCGTATCAGTTCAAATAAGAACGGTGCCCATCCATGAGCAAGCCTTAGATGACATATTAATTTGTACATTATTTTGGAGTTTTTAATCGAATAATTTGAATGAAATGTGACTTTTTTATCACTGGTGAGGAGCGATCACATTACATTCATTCTACGACTGACTTTTATCTGTACCTGTCCCTTCAACCATTGATTGACAGTGCGAGCGCCGACAGCTATTGGGCAAACGCATTGAACGCATACAAGCCGACTGTTACTGTTCACCCAGACACGCCATGCTTTCCAAACAAAAGCAGACATTGATGTCACTAAATGTTCAATACGTCTGCGACCCGATTGTCTCGGGCCAGGATCCGGCGTCCATCCTACTCTTTTAGCTGGCCAGCGGACTCAGCCGTATCGATTTGCCATGCTGCTGTCACTACGGATACCTCTTAGCACACCTTCAGTGGTAATCAGCCTTGTTCTGAGGGGCATAAACTACCCGGTGCTATGCAACAACACATATTAGGCTACAGTGCCATCTAGTGGCAATATCTGCTCACTACAAACAAGTATAATTGGGGTTATATGCATCTGCTTACTTTTTCTCAAGTAAGCATGTAAAATAACTATTTTCTAATTACATTTCAGATATATTTTGAATATAAATTAATACATACAGAAATAATAACCATATAATACCATCAATGGAGTTCAACACAACAATTTAAGAAAAAGAGGAATAGAAGAATAGATAGATTTTCAAAAATGTATGGGCACTACGGTTGCAAAATTCCGGAAATATTCAAAGTTGGAAACTTTCCATGGGAATTAATGGGAATATATGGGAATTAGGGGGAAATTAATGGGAATAAACATTGAATGCAACATGATTATTAGCTAAAACAACCTGATTTAATGCAAATTCAGTAGAATTTCAACCCCGCACTGTGCATTCCTCACATCACATGTGCAGTGCATTCTTCCATCACATGCACAGATAATTCCCAGCATGCTACACACTACAGGCCACACTAGTATTTGGCCCAAGGACTTCATCCAGTCAGGTAGGTGTTAATGATATTACTGGGGTAAATATATTTGATCTATGGTATTTAAGTGTAATAGAGGTGTAATTGCTTGTTACTGTATGACTGCAGACTACTCCAGGTGACTTCCACTCTGGCTAGCTAGCTGTTCTTGTACTTGTTAAATGATTTCGGGGCCAATATCTCTTAGCTAGCTAGGTTTATGTACCACCACAGTCTCATAATGAACCGCAGTGTTTCCACCAAAATATTTGTTAGTTAAGGTGGTGTCTCTCCAGGAGGAGTCACGGACGGAGAAGGGGCTGGGTGGGTGTAAGGAACAGTGTCATTTGGCCTGTCGCCACCATTTCCGTAAAGTAAAAACAAAACACAAAACAGTCCTCGTTACCTGAGATACCAAGTATGTCATTATTTTTGACTTAGTAAATATTGACTTACTAAGACAAAATAATGACTAAGTCAAATTAATGGTTTACTGTAAATAAGCGTTTGGGGAAAAAAAAAAGTTAAAAGTGGGGCCACATGCTGACATATGCTCAACTCATCATGTTTGGGAAGCCTGTAGTTGATTTTTTATTATGTAAATGTTATATTTTTATCAACATGTGATCGCAGGGACCCTGCCAATCAAAACTAGGCTGCTACATTACTAATGATTAATGTAACTATAACTGAAAAAAATAGAACAATAGCAATAGGAGAGACTATTCATCCCTGAACACCTTGGAGTTCATGTAGGCTTTATGATGCACTTACATTATTATATCAACTATCAGAGACAGAAATGCTTCATTTAACATAATGTCCTTTTTTGCTGCTTCAACACAGAAAAAGGTCAAGTGAAATAACTTAGTGGTTAACTGTAGGTCAATAATGCTTGAGAAGCTGGATAGGACAAAAAATAAAAAATAATAATCAAAAAATTGTCAAAATTCCCAAACGTGGTAAATTTCCACCCCTTTGCAACCCTAATGGGGACCCACTGAATTTCCCAGAGACCCACTGAGGTTTGTGTGCATTTACCTGGACCTCGCTTGTCCCAGCCACAGACCATGGTGCCCATGCTGAGTCCCATGCCCTTGTACTGGTACACCATGTTGGCGAGCAGCTTGGAGGCAGCCGCCACCGAGATGCGCTCTTTGTTGCGGAGCTCGTAGACGCGGCACTGGCGGGCCAGCAGGCGCTCCCAGAAGCTGCAGTCTGCGGCACCCCCGGCCATGGTGCCCAGCAGGTAGGGGTTGATCTCGATCACCTTCTTGACCGTCTGCGAGGCGATGTAGGAGCCCGCCGTGGCCCGAGAGTCCACCGCCACGATGACGCCATGCTCAAACTGGAACGGCAGCACATTATAATTCATTTGTACGTTTTGTTTTTTTCTGAATGAGAGTCAGATAGTACATGATAGAGTTGGCGTTACAGACTATACAAATGATATCAATTTGGCTGACGATAAAGCTTTTAATTCTAATGCAATTCCTCGTCCGTTCCCTATCCGGATGTACGGAAACAACAGGTAGGAACTGAAGTGCACGACTGTATAAATAAAATAAATAACAAAATATAACAAAAGTGCTACTTTAAAATAATAATTCAAGCACCCCCCTCGACATCGAAAGGGATAAGCGGTAGAAAATGGATGGATGGATTATTTATATAATAATTACTGCATAACATAAATTAATTTCCATACTTAAATAAGAACGGACCAAATAAATGTTACACAGACGAGCCGCAGTCTAGTCATTAATAATATAAGACGGCCTCTAAAAAGTTTCACTTTCACTATTATACTGCGCAGATATAGACTTCGTACAAATTGAAATTATTAGATATAGTTATTCAAGAGCGAAACAATAAGGTAATCAATTTAACACACATTGCATAACGGTATCAACGATTACGTTTGGTTGCGCCGTGTTGCCGTTTCGCTGTTGATTCTCTGCATGGAGTGAGAAGAGAAAGTAAAAATGAAGAAATTGTCGATAAAACCAGAAGTCACCTCGACAGTATGGCAGTTTTTGGATTTTTTTATTCGGACCGTGGTGCTCATCTTTTCTTAATAAATAATAATAATAAATAATGAAATAAATAACAAAATATAACAAAAAATATTTTAAAATAATTTGATCCAATACTATTTATATAATAATTACTGCATAACGTAAATTCATTTCCATACTTAAATAAGAACGGACCATATAAATGTTACACAGACGAGTCGTAGTCTAGTCATTAATAATATAACACGGCCTCTAAGAAGTTTCACTTTCACTATTATACTGCACAAATTGAAACTATATTAGATATAGTTATTTAAGAGCGAAACAAAATGGTAATCAATTTGCCAAGCATTTCACAAAGATGTTCCAAATTTGATCGGCTCTGATAAAGCTTGGCCGACACAACGGTATCAATATATAATCGCAACAGACACGTTATCTGGTAACCAAGCAAAACAGGAAATGGCGAGTGAGCAATAGGAGGGACACGTTAATCAGCCAATCGCGTAACGGTATCAACGATTACGTTTGGTTGCGCCGTGTTGCCGTTTCGCTGTTGATTCTCTGCAAGGAGTGAGAAGAGAAAGTAAAAATGAAGAAATTGTCGATAAAACCGGTAGTCACATCAACCGTATGGCAGTCTATTGGATTTTTTCCAAACGGACCATGGTGCTTCAGCCCTTTCAACCCTTGTCCGTTCCCTATCCGGATGTACGGAAACAACAACAGGTAGGAACTAAAGTGCACGACTGTATAAATAATAGGAACTAAAGTGCACGACTGTATAAATGAAATAAATAACAAAATATAACAAAAGTGCTCCTTTAAAATAATAATTTGATCCAATATCATTTATATAATTATTACTGCATAACAAATTCACGTTAATCAGCTAATCACGTAACAGTATCAACGATTACGTTTGGTTGCGCCATGTTGCTGTTTCGCTGTTGATTCTCTGCATGGAGTGAGAAGAGAAAGTAAAAATTAAGAAATTGTCGACAAAACCGGAAGTCACCTCGACCGTAAATTCATTTCCATTCTTAAATAAGAACGGACCATATAAATGTTACACAGACGAGTCGTAGTCTAGTCATTAATAATATAACACGGCCTCTAAGAAGTTTCACTTTCACTATTATACTGCACAAATTGAAACGATATTATATATAGTTATTCAGGAGCGAAACAAAAAGGCAATCAATTTAACAAGCATTTCACAAAGATGATAAAGCACTTTATGGATGCTAACATGCTAACAGGGAAACAATGGTGTCCAGTCCGAGATGATTTATTAAATCCTGCTTGGGTAAAACATGAATAATGTTATTAAGTCATATTTAAATAGATAAAATAGCGACTAGATAATTATATGACTTACTTTAAAGGCTAAAGTAGTAGTTCCATGCAGAAACTCGATTTTCCTCTCCAGGCCGTCCTCGTCCGCGGCGCACAGCGGGTTTCTAACGGAAAAGCTCTGGTCGTTCCCGGCCGTGGCTCCGAACCCCAGCTCGCTCAGTCCGGCCCCGCAGCCGAAAGAGGAGCTTTGCCGGCCACCGAAGGAAAAATCCGCAAACTCACTGTTCAACACACTAGCCAGCGCCATCTTTTGGAAAGTGTCCGGCGAGCGAGCGACTTCCGCGGTTAAAGGAGTCGGTGGTGTGGTGTCGTGCTCGCAGCGCCCCCTGCAGCTCTGGAGGAGTATCAACCCATCAACTCCAGGGCGTCGTTATTGCCTATGTAAGTGACTTATGTCCAAAATATATTTTCATTTTATATAGTATAACAATAGTTACTTTTATATATATATATATATATATATATATATATATATATATATATATATATATATATATATATATATATATATATATATATATATATATATATATATATATATATATATATATATATATATATATATATATAATGTTCCTGGGATTAAAGACCTTTTCTCCTCCAAACATATTGCTGGGTATTGTGGCCAAACAGCTCCATTTTTGTTCCATCTGACCACTGAAATTTCCTCCAGAAGGTCTTATCTTTGTCCATGTGATGTCATATGAAACAAAAATTGAGCTGTTTGGCCACAAAAAAATAAGAGTTGTAGAAATTATTGGAAACTCAAGACAGCCATGACATGATGTTCTTTACAAGTGTATGTAAACGTTTGATCGCGACTGTATGTATCAATATATCTACTGTATGTTTGTGCCAAAGTAAAGTGTGTAAAGGAGTATTGATAATATATCAATCAATCAATCAATCAATGTTTATTTATATAGCCCTAAATCACAAGTGTCTCAAAGGGCTGTACAAGCCACAACGACATCCTCGGTGTCGAGTGGGTCTGACATAATATTGTGAAAGTCCAACACATCAGCGAAAGTCCAGTCCATGGTGGGGCCAGCGGGAACCATCCCGAGCGGAGACGGGTCAGCAGCGTAGAGATGTCCCCATCCGATGGCAGGCTAGCGGTCCACCCCGGAGCAGAGTAGAAAAGAAAAGAAAAGAAACGGCAGATCAACTGGTCTAAAAAGGGAGTCTAAGACCAGTGCATTAATATTTGTATATAAAAATAATAATTACAAGAAGAGTAAATGTGAAAGCAGGACCTGACACCCCCCCCCCCCCCCCCCAGGCACCTTTTCTTTGAACTGTTTTGTAATCAAAGGTGACGGCTGTTTACGACCCCCGTCCCTTTAGAAACAGCTGTTGCCATGCAATCAGGGAAAGTCCAAATAAAAGAGGAGGCGTACAATCTTCCGTCAGAGTGGGGTGGAACGCTGTACAGAGAGTACAGCCCAGACGTTTCTCCACAATTGAGCTAAATTGAATTATGTCTCTGTTTAATTCCTTGCTTCTTGTTTTGTTTAATCGATGTCATCAGTGTTTGAACCTGACAGTAAATAAGTGTCGTTTCCTCCCATTTAAAAAAATCCAACCTTTATATGGCATTTTAATTTTGCATGTGTTTTCATTGTAAAGTATTTGTTTCTATTTTTGTACTTTACTGTAATGTTGTTAGGATTATTTCCTATTTATTTTGCTTTTTTTTAACATGCCCAAAAAACTTCGACTACCATATAACAACACAGAGTTGCCTATATGTCCCAAGTCTAAGTCTATAGGCCAGTCCAGCACCACAGGGGACAGTGAGAATATTAGGGGGACATTTGGCATTATATACTTATCAGTGGCAGAGCAGGAAGAGGCTAGGAATATCAATGTCATCAAAGCACCCCGTCATTCATCAGGGTTGTCGATCCACGAGACAGCGGATGTATGCCAAATGATGGTGAGATCTTGAGAAAGGTGGTCATTGACGATTAAAAACTCAATAAAATTCCCTTTGATTTCCAGGTTAATTTCATCTCCATCCAAGGTTGAAGCGGATAAATCAAGTGATGTTGCATCCTTCAAAGTAAGGAATACTCCTCAGAAGAAAAAAAAATATCCCAGTGAGATGCTGCAATCCGTTATTTAGGACAACCAATTTCACTCGTGCAGTTCCTGCTTCAGACAAAGTTTTTGCAACTCCAACAAACTCACCCTTTTTATAGCACTCCCAAATGTGACAGCTGGCAGGAGAGGAAAAAAAGTAGGGATTTCTCAGTTGACAAGCGTGAAACTGATATAACGGGACGCCTCTTTTTGCAAACCATCCTTTTTTTTTTTTTTTTTTTTGCAAAGCGTTACGCATTTATGTTCATTGCTTTCTGTTTGTTTTTAAAGTGAAGGTACAACATGTAGCGGCAGAGGCTACTTTCTTTTTTTTTTTTTTTTCTAAATACTGAACTCAGTCTGGAGAAAACGATAGTGTTGGAATTTGAGTCACCCCCATTCATTAATCATTATGCTGGAATATGGATCGTACATTAATGTAAAACTTGCACGAAATAAACAAACGTTTAATGAACGTGAGGTTTTATTAAAACACTGTATTAGGATTATCGTAAATCTGCAAGATGTGAAACTGATTTAGCCATTTTGACTCAGCCTTTCTGGACTGGCTTGTTTAAATTCGCATTTAGATAAAAAATGGCACCGTTTTTTGTTTTGTTTTTTTACATGTTTTTTAGCTGTTTTATGTTTTAGCTAATTATCAATCAAATCTTGGGGAATAATTAAGAGTACTAAAGCCCTTGAATTGATATCCTTGTTAAAAAACATTTAAAGTGTTAAGTGGCCCTTGGTTGTTTTTTTTTGTTTTTTTCATTTTTTTTTCATTTCATTTGTTTACACTATTATTACTCTATCTGTATTTACTTTTGTTTTCTTTCCTTTATGTTGAAAGTGCCTTGACTTTTGTGTGAATTATAAATGTATGTATGTTGTTCAATCAAAAAAATTAAATAAAAAAAAAACAATTATTAAAAAACTGGTACTTCCGGTTCCGGTTTGAGAATGTGAAAACACATTCGTATTGCTGATTGATTGATTGATTGGGACTTTTATTAGTAGGTTGCACAGTAAAGTACATATTCCGTACAATTGACCACTAAATGGTAACACCCGAATACGTTTTTCAACAAGTTGTTGCTGTCTTTCACTTTTTGTTGATATGTGCGTGGTCCTGATTGTGCCATGTGTAAAATAATTACCGTTTGGGCTCAAAATATATTTTAGCCAGAGCCGTAGTAATTATCCCAACTTTTACATTGAAAATAAAACTTCCGGTGTCTGCAAATGAAAACAAAGATGTGAAACTGATTTACATCCGGCGCCATTTTGACTCTGCTTTTCTCGACTGGCTTGTTTAAATTCGCATTTAGATCCAAAATGGCACCGTATTTTTTTTTACAGCGCAGTGTTGGCCATATGTTGCCAACCTGGCGATTTGTTTTTGTTTTAGATAATTATCAATCAAATCTTGGAGAATTGTTAAGATTACAAAAGCTTTTAAATTGATATCCTTGTTAAAAAACATTTAAAGTGATTTCGGTGGCCCTTTTTGTCTTTTTTTTTAAAACTATTATTACTCTATCTGTATTTCCTTTTCTTTTCTTTCCTTGATGTTGAAAGTGCCTTGACTTTTGTGTGAATTATAAATGTATGTGTGTTGTTCAATTATCTAAAAAAAAATTATAAAAATAAAAAGCTTTAAAACTGCTACTTTTGGTTCCGGTTTGAGAATCTGACAACACTTTCGTATTGGTCTGTCTTTTACTTTTTGTTGATATGTGCGTGGTCCTCGTTGTGCTACGTGTAAAATAATTACTATTTATTATTATTAAACTATTAAATACATTTTAGCCAGAGCCACAGGCACACTCGTGCCGTGGTAATTATCCCAACTTTTACATTGAAAATAAAACTTCCGGTGTCTGCAAATGAAAACAAAGACGTGAAACTGATTTACTCGACGCCATTTTGACTCTGCTTTTTCTCGACTGGCTTGTGTAAATTCGCATTTAGATCCAAAATGGCGCCATTTTTATTTTTACAACGCAGTGTTGGCCATATGTTGCCAACCTGGCGATTTGTTTTGTTTTTTTGTTTTAGCTATTTAGCGGTTTTACAGGCCACCTAAAATAAAATAAAAACATGTTAAAAGTGTCAAGCGATTTTTTTTTCTGGTCTGTTTTTTTTTTCTGGAGAAATTACGCATTTGCGTTTCCGGTCTCAGTCAAAAAGCCCTTGTTTAAAGAAACACTCACAGTGTAATAAATATATTTTTTATTCATTTCCATGTCAAAACTATCATTCTTCGCTTGTAAGAGTTAAATATATTTTCGATATTTCTCTTTTTTTAATTTCCTTCCCGTATGCAAATTAGTTTATACGTCATCGAGCATAAGCAACCAATAGCTGCTCTCCTTACTGAAGAGTGAGCACCGCTGTTTGTTAGCGGGACCTATCTGCCAAGTCATGGCGTCCGGCAGTACGGGCACCAGGGTGTCCTGTGGAAGAGATTTAAATTGCGTGCCGGAGGTCGCCGACACATTGGCAGCGGTCGCCAAACTCGGGTGAGAAAGAGCGTGCAAAACTGTCCAACTTTAGGAGGGGAACGTGGGAATGTGACGACGGAACACACGCTGCCTTGCTAAGCTAGCCGGCGAGCATCCAGCACGTGGCTTCGTTTTCGAACGATACAAATGTGCCGATTTGATATTTCATTTAAAAAAAAAGTTTTGCTTCTTGACAGGTTTGACTTCGTGTGCATGCCCCTCTTCCACCCGAGGTTCAGGAGGGAGTTTGAGCTGGATCCCGCTAAATCTCGACCCGGTGCCCATACACGGTCCGACCTGCTGCTGTGTGGACGAGGTCAGAACTTATGTCCCGTCCTTACATTTAGTCAGTGATATTGTATATATATATGTATGTTTCGTTTGTGTCTATACTATGCAAACGTCTTAGGGCAGGGGGGTCAAACTCATCTTAGATCGGGGGTACAGTAAAGCACCAGTTCCATTGGCAGCAAAACGGGCCCAGAGCGTAATACTACCACCACCATGCTTGTCGGCAGGTATGGTGTTCCTGGGATTAAAGGCCTCACCTTTTCTCTTCCAAACATATTGCTGGGAATTGTGGCCAAACATCTAAATTTTTATTTCATATGACCACAGAACTTTCCTCCAGAAGGTCTTATCTTTGTCCATGTGGTGTCAGATGAAACAAAACAAACTTTTCCTCCTCCTTCTGTTGACTATTTGTTTCATACGGTGTTGATGTGGAAATGGTTGCCTGGGCATTTTGTTGGTGTGGCACCGAACGGAGATGTTGACATGCGGAGTTTCAAGCACTCTTCATTCTCTAGCGGGTGACTTTTCAAATGATGCTACATATTAGCAGTAATGCTACTTTTTGTAGCAACGCTTTTGCCCCACACTTGACAAATTACATTTGTCCGTTCGACATCTTCCCGCTTGAAGCCAAACCACAGCCGGACGATGGAGCCCCTGCTGTTTTTCTTGGGAATTAATTCTTCCTTCATTTGTTACCAGATTCGCACCTTCTTTCTCTCGCATTACCACTCGCACCACAGCTAGTGTTACCCATGCCGCTACCTCTCTGCTCCGCGAGGGCGTATGTAAGAAGGTGCGCTTGTTTAAGTCTCTGTGAGAAGGAGAGACAAGAAAGAGTGAGAAGAGCCTGGGCAAATTAAGGCCACATGCGGCCCGTTGAGTTTTTCAATCTGGCCTGCCAGGCATTCCCAAATAATTTTTTTTTGATCTTTAAGATTGGAAGTGTAGCTGCCATTATGATGTGCAGTCATGTTTTCTAATGACCGTAAGTCTTCAACTATACAAAGTATTTCAATGGTTGGAATCTGCGCTTATGGACGATATACAAGTTACTATGGTAATCTAATTAGTTACCAGGGTTTCCCACACATTCATTTATTTGTGGCGGCCCGCCACGAAAAAATTACGTCCGCCACAAATTAAATTAAAAAAAACACTATCATTTTTATTTTTTTTATTTTTTTTGTCCTCTCAGGCAAATCATATAGTTGATGTAGATGCCCATATCGGCTGTTCAGATTTACTTTACAAAAGAGAAGTGTAGGATACTTCTCTTGTTGCCTTATTTGTATTTGACTTTATTAAATGTATTTATATTAGAAACACAACATGTGTATATAACAAAGGGTGCAAAGTCTGCAGGCAGTAGGAAACACATGGTTAAGTGTAGGGAGTAAAACTGATGGCAGTCTAAAGTTCAAGATTTTTGGAGCTCTTTGTTCAGTGGATCAGATGTTTGATGAAGCTCTGTGTTTCACTTTATGTTGCTGGTAAATAATATGGTTGTAGTAGTAGGCTAAAGTTAAATTATTTAGTATGCACTAATTAAAGGGGCAGAGCTTTGAGACATTTTAGCTTTTATATTTTTTATAAGATATATTTTTTGTAAGAACCACAATTAATAAATATATTTCAGTGAATAACTTATTGTTCAAATCTGTATATAAATATGTACATAAAGTGTTGTAATTATATTGTAAAATGAATGGATGGATGGACGTTTAAAACAAAACTGTTATTATTAATTAGTAAGTATACATTTTTTTTAGCCTTTTTAGAGAAAATCAAATCATTGTAGTAAATTATGCAAATTACTCGATGATGTCATGGTGTCCACGCCCATAGCCACGCCCCCACCGCCACAGGTATCTTGGCAGTTTATGGGAAACACTGGTTACTATGGTAATCTAATTAGTTACTATGGTCATCTACGTCACAGCAGCTCAGAAGAGGCACCAAGCAGTGTGGGCGGGAAGCGTTTCCACAGACGCGGAAGGAGATTTTCACAACAAAGTTCTAAAGCTTAGTGATATATAGAATAGAAAGTACTTTATTGATCCCTGGGGGAAATTCAGCAAATATCAGATTGTAGGTGGGTTTATTTTGTACCCTTCGCGTTCATATTTCACGGTTTGTCGCATTTTTGTTGCGTTTCACTTGATTGTAAAATATGTCGATCGAAAGGGGGTGTGACATTCATATTTTGTCAATATTCAGTGTTTTATCGTTCATAGAAACATTTAAAATTCCATTACGTTTTTTAAGGCGGTCTGTCATAACCTTTTTAGCATTCAATCAGACATTATTGTGAGGTTTTGTATTGGTGTTCCTAACAATAGATATACCGGCCCCCAGACACATTTTTTTTCTCTTAAATGTGGCCCCCGAGTGAAAATAATTGCCCAGGCCTGATGTAGTGTATTGCCCGCAGCTAAAAGCAACTGCGTGAGAACGTATACTCGAACATCACGATATAGTCATTTTCTATATCGCACAGAGACAAACCCGCGATATATCCAGTATATTGACATATCGCCCAGCCCTACTTCATTGTCACGTAAAATAATTTGTGAAAGAATGAAACGCAGCAGAGTCATGTCAAGATTTGCGCACGGGTCAATATTTGAGCGAGACCTTCCCGTATGGACGAGCCCTAAGACTGAGCATTTTTGTGTATGTAAATTAGAGCAAGTCATTCAAAGATAACAGCATGTCGTGTGTCTTATGTTCTCTTCTGTTAGACTGGAATACTCTTGTTGTTGGCAAGCAGTCACCATGGATCGACACGGATTCGGAAATCGAGACCGTACGCAGAAACTCTGAAGCAGTAAGTTGCAATGAGCTGGCAAAGATTGTTTTTTTATAATTAACCTCTATCTCTTATTTCATTCTCTCCAGGCTCTGGCACAGGAGCTCCACTTCTCTGCCTACTTGGGTGTGCCCGTCTTCATGATCCCTCTGAATGGACCTCATAAAGCCAACCTAGCACGTGTGTTGCTTAACCACATCCAGTCAGGACACCACACCACAAATGTGTGTAGAGAGTATCGGAAGAATCCATGACACTGGAAAAATGGCTGAACGTCCGCTACCCCCTTCTTTTTTTTCTGTAGTTTTGGATTCGAGTTCCACTTCTGGCTCCTGAAGACATGCGGGAGGATCTGATCGAGAACGAGCCCATCAAGTGTGATGATGAGACAACTGTGGATGAGAAGACTTGGAACTGGTTGGTTAAAAAGCCACTTCACCTTATGAACCTGCTATGTTTTCTTCTTCTAAACTTGGAATGGGACTTTATTGTCGTTGCACTTTAATAGTACAACCAAATTAGTTTTTAGTACAACCTGTCCAAGAACAGACATGCAGTAGACCGGACAGGAGGAATGATGGGTTGCAACAAGGGCGGAAAGATTGGGGGGGGGGGAGTCAAACTTGGGCGGTAGGAGGAAGAGAGAAAAAAATTTAAACTGCAGGGGGCTCAGTTTGAGACCAGTAAAAAAACTTGAGCAAAGCCTATATTGCAACGTTAAGACAAGGCATGGCGCAGGTTGCTCGAACCTGAGCTTCTCCTCGAGAAGATCTGAATGAAATGAGTTTATTTCGGTCATATAATCAACCATTTTGTGTAGAGATGTCCGATAATGGCTTTTTTGCCGATATTGTCCAACTCTTAATTACAGATTCCGAATATCAACCGATACGATATATATACAGTCGAGGAATTAACACATTATTATGCCTAATTTTGTTGTGATGCCCCGCTGGATGCATTAAACCAGTGGTTCTCAAATGGGGGTACGCGTACCCCTGGGGGTACTTGAAGGTATGCCAAGGGGTATGTGAGATTTTTTTTAAATATTCTAAAAATAGCAACAATTCAAAAATCCTTTATAAATATATTTATTGAATAAAACTTCAACAAAATAAAGAAATTCACTCATTTTGTTTTCTTGCCTGTACTTTTAGGTGGCACTCATTGAGAACGCTCTGTGACTACAACAAGAGGGTCTGTCTAGGTGAGAACATCCCACTATGATGCTACGGATTCATACACGAGAATTGAAATATATAACTTGCAAATCAACGCTTTCCAATTTTATTCCAAAAGCCATTGAAGTTGGAGCGGACATGCCTTCAGAAACTGTGATCGACAAATGGCTTGGGGAGCCAATCAAAGCAGCCGTTCTTCCCACCAGCATCTTCTTGACCAACAAGAAGGGCTTCCCGGTTTTGTCCAAAGCTCACCAGCGAATAATTGTCCGACTTTTTAAGGTAGGGACAATGGTACAAAAAAACTTGGAACAGATTCACTTTTAAACGGTGTATACCGTTTAAAACATTCAGTCTGCTTTTTGTTGACATAGTTGAGAGCCAAAGTGGTAATTTTTATGGAACTTTTTTTTTTTTTATGTAGACATGGGTTATAGCTTTTAAAAGATGCACACAGTGACTTCCTGTTTAGTGCTCAGTAGGGATGTAACGATTAAATTATTACTGAAAGCCACTACTACCGACCATGCAGTCTGATAGTTTATATATCAATGAGGAAATCTTAACATTGCAACACATGCCAATACGGCCGGGTTAACTTATAAAGTGCAATTTTAAATTTCCCGGCAAACTTCCGGCTCAAAACGTTTCGATATGATGACGTATGCGCGTGACGTCAACGGTTGAAGCGGAAGTATTCGGAGCCCATTGAATCCAATACAAAAAGCTCTGTTTTCATCTCAAAATTCCACAGTATTCTGGACATCTGTGTTGGTGAATCTTTTGCAATTTGTTTAATGAACAATGGAGACTGCAAAGAAGAAAGTTGTAGGTGGGATCGGTGTATTAGCGGCGGACTACAGCAACACAACCAGGAGGACTTTGAGGATAGCAGACGCGCTAGCCGAACGACCTCACCTTGACTTCCTCCGTCTCCGGGCCGCCAACCGCATCGGTGATCGGGTTAAGTCCTTCGTCGTACCGTCGATCGCTGGAACGCAGGTGAGCACGGGTCGTGATGAGCAGATGAGAGCTGGCGTAGGTGCAGAGCTAATGTTTTTAGCATAGCTCTGTCGAGGTTCCGTAGCTAAGTTAGCTTCAATGGCGTCGTTAGCAACAGCATTGCTAGGCTTCGCCAAGCTGGAAAGCATTAATTGTGTAGTTACATGTCCAGAGTTAGGTAGTATTGTTGATCTTCTGTCTATCCTTCCAGTCAGGGACTTATTTGTTCTAGTAAAGCCCGATGCTATCACGTTAGCTCAGTAGCTAAAGAGCTTCGCAGATGTATTGTCGTGGAGATAAAAAGTCACTGTGAATGTCCATTTCGCGTTCTCTGCTCTCATTTTCAAGAGGATATAGTATCCGAGGTGGTTTAAAATACAAATCCGTGATCCACAATAGAAAAAGGAGAGAGTGTGGAATCCAATGAGCCTTTGTACCTAAGTTACGGTCAGAGCGAAAAAAGATACGTTCTGCACTGCACGCTAGTCCTTCACTTTCACATTCCTCATCCACGAATCCTTCATCTTCGCTCAAATTAATGGGGTAATGGTCGCTTTCTCTGTCCGAATCTCTCTCGCTGCTGGTGTAAACAATGTGCAGATGTGAGCAGCCCTTCCTCCGGTGTCGTCACGCTACTTCCGGTAGGGGCAAGGCTTTTTTTTATCAGAGACCAAAAGTTGCGAACTTTATCGTTGTTGTTCTATACTAAATCCTTTCCGCAAAAATATGGCAATATCGCGAAATGATCAAGTATGACACATAGAATGGATCGGCTATCCCCGTTTAAATAAAAAAAAATTCATTTCAGTAAGCCTTTAATGATAACCGCGGTCAATTTAACGACTGTTAGTATTACCGTTTTGAATTAAAATGATTGAACCATTATTGATAGCTGCTCTTTGATCAACTCACCGACCGAAGCTCGCTAGCGAGCTTATCGTCATCATCGGCGGTCACTCGAACGAGTATTACAATCCTCCTGGTAGGGGTGTATCCCTTTATTGAGGATGCCTGTGTGTGACTTAGTTTAACGTGGGGAGACTGGTGCACAGACAGTCACCACACGATCATTGACAGAATCGGGTCAGGGTCCAGTGGCATGGAGTCCAAGACGACTGGGGACCCTTTTCTGCTGTAGCCTTCTTCCGCCATCTCAGCCGTTGTGGTAGTTCATACATCTACCGGCTTCCGCCTGCTCCGCCATTGAGGTCTTCACCGTATCCCTGGCTAGGAGGCAGTCAGGTACTAGGCCTTTGCCAAGAGCCACCTGGGGTACTAGTATTAAAGGGGTTAACCTAGTGCCCCAAGACCCCATAGAGGAGCCTCCACTGCCGGGTACACTTTAACGCTAATGTGAACATGAGACCCGTTAACATCTTTCCTTATTAAGAAATGACATACCACAAGCTAAACCTGTATAAACACACCACTATAATATACAATTGTGCACATTGAAACTACAAGCTGTTCTCAGAAAAGAGTGATCGATCTATACTCTGTTTGTTTTGGGGTTTTTGACAACTTTATTGAGACGTCTACAACAAAGTGAACTTGCATGACAGCCCATAAATCGGACGTGAAGCAAAGGGAATACTCAATTTGCCTTTATCAATAAAAAAAGTATATACAAATTAAAATGGGAAAAAAAAATAATTACATTTATTTATATTATCGAAAAATGGCTCTTAAGACTCCAGAACAATATTTAATGTTTCTTCTCCCAAGACAGTGAATTTTGTGTCAATTTACCATAGCTATTTATTTTTAAATAAAATTAAGATAAAAGACTTCAGTTTGTGTTTAAATAAATTGAGTGAATTCAACAATCTCGCCATAACCGTGATATAACATTTCATATCGTTACATCCCTAGTGCAAAGATTCTAGATTGTTGGCCACCAAACAGAAGGTTTGCACATGTACATAAGCTTTATTGTTAAGATATACAATACTGTTGGATAAGAGTATAAAACAGTACAAAAAAACAGAAGAATCTAAATACATAAAAATGAAGCAAAACGATATCAACAAACTGCCATTGGTTCAATAATCCTTCATCGCCCATTTTCTTCTGTCCATGGCTTTAGTCACATGAACGTGGTAACAGTGCAGGCTAAGGCTAGTTTCCATTCGGCTCACGTCAACAACCTATACAAACCACTTCCACTCTAGTCCAAGTTGACCGAGTTGCGCACTCCAGAGTTCTGTTTTGTGATTTAACACCGTAGTGGTTTTAATTCAAATGTTCATCTTTCACAGTTGGAGGCACAATTCATCTTTACAGGCACAAGTCGCCACACTGACAAGGACTTCCGTTCGTATCTGCAATACTTGGAATACATCAGTCAGAACCGGCCCGCACCGAATTCCTACGAGCTCTTCGCCAAAGGTTATGAAGACTACCTCCAGTCTCCGCTACAGGTACTGACTGACACACTCTGTTTGTCCTTATATCTATTATTCCTTTTTATTTCTTGTTTCATCTTCTTTTAAGCCCCTAATGGATAACCTGGAGTCGCAGACATACGAAGTGTTTGAGAAGGATCCTATTAAATATTCACAGTACCAACAGGTGTGTTCATTGATGCCACTAAAAGTCTGCTTTCCTCATGTTTTTCTGACACGTTTCCTAAAACTGTATTGTCTTGTGTCGACAGGCTGTGTATAAATGCCTGCTTGATCGAGTCCCAGAAGAACAGAAAGACACCAATGTTCAGTAAGTAAAGAGTTACTGAAAATGTTGACCACAATGGAGCCTACAGGGTGAACCGCAACCATTTTCTGTCTGGCCAATAATGACCTCCAGTTGGATTTCAACCCTTGTGTGGTGTTCGGGTCTGAGACTCATTGACTTTGGCTCATTTTCTGTGAAGAACATATATCAGAATACATATTTAATGACCACACACTATACACCCCTCTACACATTTCTATTACATATAAGATGTCCGGGGCTAATGGAAGTGTGGAAATTGATGTTCTGTGTAACACACACACACAGCAGGTCTAGACAGGAGGAGGACAGAGTGTAGGTACACAGAACATCAGAGGGTCAAATGTGCGAGAAAATGAGAGCAGACAGTGTTGACAAACAATGTTGCAACCTTGTGTGCAAACCGCAGGTGCAGAAACACAAAATACTTTTATGTTAAAATACTGAACAGATGTTTATTGGGATAAGGTAAACATCTGTTCAGTATTTTAACATAAAAGTGTTTGATTGTGAGGCATTAAAAGCCACACAATGCAACGGGTCCATCAGACCCACAAACGCTGGCTGAGTAACAACAATATGAACATTACACAAGGGTTAAAACCTCTTTTTCCATAATCTCATATGAAACTGGATTAGTCTGTTCCAGAATCAAACTGTAGTAAAAACAAAAATTGATTTTTGAATGAATCGCCATTCTTATTTGTAACGATTCTTAATGGTAATCGAACATGGTTTGTCGTGATCACAATATGCAGGCGACAGCGTGCAGGTAAAAAGGTACCTATTGCTTAAACCAAAAATAAACAAAAGGCGAGTGCCGCTAAGAAAAGGCATCGAAGCTTAGGGAAGGCTATGCAAAACGAAACTCAAACTGAACTGGTTGCAAAGTAAACAAAAACAGAATGCTGGACGACAGCAAAGACACACAGCATGTGGAGCAGACAGCGTCCACAAAGTACATCCGAACATGACACGACAACAATGTCCCCGCAAAAAAGGATAGCAACAACTTAAATAGTCTTGATTGCTAAAAAAAAAAAAAAAACAGGTGCGGGGAATAACGCTCAAGGAAGACATGAAACTTCTACAGGAATATACCAACAAAACAGGAAAAGCCACCAAAAATAGGAGCGCAAGACAAGAACTAAAACACTACACACGGGAAGACAGCAAAAAACTCCAAATAAGTCAGGGCGTGATGTGACAGGTGGTGACAGTACATCTACTTTGAGACAAGAGCTATAGTCATGCATGTTTGGTTATGATTTGAATTCTTATCCAAAACTTGCGAGAACAACTTTTTATTGTCAATATCAGCCGCTGAGTTTCATTTTTTAATGTTTTCTGCTGGTGGTGTGCCTTAGCTCAAAAAAGGTTGAAAACTAGAGATGTCCGATAATATCGGCAGTCCGATATTATCGGCCGATAAATGCTTTAAAATGTAATATCGGAAATTATCGGTATCTGTTTCAAAAAGTAAAATTTATGACTTTTTAAAACGCCGCTGTGTACACGGACGTAGGGAGAAGTACAGAGCGCCAATAAACCTTAAAGGCACTGCCTTTGCGTGCCCGGCCCAGTCACATGATATCTACGGCTTTTCACACACACAAGTGAATGCAAGGCATACTTGGTCAACAGCCATACAGGTCACACTGAGGGTGGCCGTATAAACAACTTTAACACTGTTACAAATATGCGCCACACTGTGAACCTACACCAAACAAGAATGACAAACACATTTCGGGAGAACACCCGCACCGTAACACAACATAAACACAACAGAACAAATACCCAGAACCCCTTGCAGCACTAACTCTTCCGGGACGCTACAATATACACCCCGTTACCCCTTACCCCCCAACCCCGCCCACCTCATGCTCTCTCAGGGAGAGCATGTCCCAAATTCCAAGCTGCTGTTTTGAGGCATGTTAAAAAAAAGAATGCACTTTGTGACTTCAATAATAAATATGGCAGTGCCATGTTGGCATTTTTTTTCCATAACTTGAGTGGATTTATTTTGGAAAACCTTGTTACATTGTTTAATGCATCCAGCGGGGAATCACAACAAAATTAGGCATAATAATGTGTTCATTCCATGACTGTATATATCGGTATCGCTTGATATCGGAATCATTAATTAAGAGTTTGACAATATCGTCAAAAAAGCCATTATCGGACATCTCCTATTGGTTATGATTTGAATTTTTATCCAACACTTGCGAGAACAACTTTTTATTGTCAATATCAGCTGCTGAGTTTCATTTTTTTATGTTTTCTGCTGGTGGTGTGCCTCTGCATTTTATCAATGAAAAAAATGTGCCTTGGCTCAAAAAAGGTTGAAAAACACTGGAAAAGTTGAATCATTTTGAAACAAACATGGCTCAAAGGCGGCCCCCAGACCTCCGTCTTATTTTCAGTCTTTTTCATGAAGTTCAAATGACATGCCTGACCGTATGATCATACATGGCCACTGCTGCACCTGCAAGTACTAAAGCAAACTGCTGTGTGAAAGTCACCATAACGGATGTAGTTGTAACTCACATGGCCCGTGCCTTCTTGAAGAATAGTGTTGTGTTATCTGCTGGCAGAGTACTGATGGTGTTGGGGGCAGGCAGGGGTCCCCTGGTCAATGCCTCGCTGCGTGCTGCCAAGCAGGCGGACAGAAAGCTGAAAGTGTACGCTGTGGAGAAGAACCCCAATGCTGTTATCACGTGAGTGGCCTTCTAATCATTCTCGTTCCCAGCTGTAAAACACTGTTGCATTTTTTTTGTGACTCGTAAACTAGTCTCTCCTGGATTTCGCAGGCTTTTTTTTGCGATTGTTGTTACGGCCTAAAATGCCTAAAAAAAAAATTTTAAACATTAAATTAACTTGCAAATTTAGCGATTTTTGTTGTTGTTGTTAAATTTGTTTGCTCCTTGTAACTTTAACCTCAAAAAGCACAGGATTGCAACACAAATTGTAAACACGTTTTACTCGTTTTATACCACACTTTTTAAAGTAGACCGTAGATTGCAGCAAAAGCACATATCTGGGGCCGTACTTATCAAGCTTCTTAGAGTGCCATTTTACACTTAAGTCCTGAGAGTTTGCGAAATTTAGTCCTACTCTCAAACTTAAGAATAAAAGCTTTTTATCAACGTTCTTAAGACTAAGAATCACTCCTACTCTCCACGATATTTAAGAGACCTTCAGAGGTGTCTTAAGTGGTTAGGAGTTGCCAGCAGGGGATGGCACTGAGGCGAGAGAGACGTGCGCGAACGTTCAAGGAACGGAACAATGTTTTTTTGTTTTTTTTTGATGACGAGCAGCTGATCAAACGGTATCGTTTAGACAGAGCGGATATTATTTTTGTCACAGATTTAATACTTTTCGATTCTTTGTTGATTTCTGCATGTGGCTGCAGTGGGCTAGTATATATAGAGCCACCCACACCAGTTTCAAATTAGTTGCCTAATTAATGAATTGGAAAGAAAATGTTATGACAGTAGCGTATGTGTGTGGCCGTGAGGTGAGTGACGTCAGTGAGTGTGTGGGCGATAGAAGAGAGGGAGCGGTAGCGTGAGTGCCGGCGGGGACTAGTTTGTTTTGTATTATTTTGTAGTTTATTGTCAAAATATACACTCCCATTGTCCACTTAAATATTTCCAAGATATTTCTTTATTCTTAGACAACGGATTCCCTTCCGTGATTGGTCATTTCTATGGACACATTTCTATAGACACAGAAATGACGTCACCTAAAATTCCGTCGTAATTCAGCTCTGAGTGTGACACTTAAGATTCAGTCCTACACTTCGCTGAAAGTGTGAGTAAGACGCTTGATAACTAACTTTTAAGTGCAGCTTTCAGCGAATAATTTATTTACTCTTAAGTCAACTCTTAGCAGACTTCTTAGGAGCAATTCTAAGAAGCTTGATAAGTACGGCCCCTGGAGTTCATTGTCAAATTACTCTGTTTTGTTTATAAATAACAGCAATATTTATAATTACAGAAACATTTTGGTGGCATGTTGACTTCACTTTTGACTAGGGATGATACTCGAAACCGGTTGTTCGATAAGAAAAGAACCGAGTCCTCTGACTCTAATCCCTTTTTGAGAACCGGTACCCGTTATCGAGACCACTATAGTAAAGAAAAAGAGTTGGTTCTTTATTCGAATCCCTGGGAACGAAACGAGTCCCGACCAGAAATGCCCCGTGAGACATCACAAGAAATGACGTCACGTAGCTCAGTCATTAGGCGCAGATAGCGAAAGCAGGAAAAACAATGGACCGGAAAAAGCACTCCAAGGTGTAATAAAGTTCAAAACAAAAAGGTATAATCCAATGAATAACTTTACTGAGAGATTTGAGCAGGGTACAAACACATGACCAACACTTTTACCACCAACCGGAAACATAGCAACCAGGCTAGCAACGCACCTCCTTTACGGCAGCTGTCGCAACGTTCTTAAAGCAACCGCAGCACATACATATATGACATCTCCCTTTTTTAACTTTCGTTTTTCTTTCCTTGTAAACAAAACAAAATCACACTGTAGATGTGTTGTCTGTCTAATTATAAATAATGCAGACGAGGCGTGTTGCCTGAGTTCTTGACGTTTACTTTCACAGCGTGCTCATGACCTCATTCTTAGCTGCCGGGTGGCGACATGCAACAACACTTTTCGGGGCTACCGCGCATGCTCGTCACTCCCGTTGCATGCTGGGTAGTGTAGTTGTTATATTCCCTGGCTCATAACATCACATCTTTCCCCCTATAAAGAAACAATGTTAACTCAATAAAATGTATTTCTTTTTTTAGCTTTAACTTTTCATTTTTTTAGCATTGTAACCACATTTGCAAACAACGTTTCTCTTCATAGAATTGTCTTTCAATAAAGAAATAAAGTGCAAAAATGTCAAAGCATCATAACAAACAGTTATGTCAAATAGCAGCAGAAGTGCACTTTTTGGAGAGCTGTATTATTTTCAGTTTTGTGCCCAAGGGACTGATTTTATTTAACACTATATTATTATTTATACACCTATAGTGATCACAGAGACAGCTTGTTTTTGTGTTACTGTATATATTTGTTTTTCTGAAAAATCCCACTTAATATACTTTGGGTAACAACAGTCAATATTTATTTTTTTTATTTTATTTTTTTAGGGGGGTAACAGTCAATATTTATTTATTTCTTATATTTTCTTATATAATAAAAGTGAGCTTTTGTTAAACCAAATATTGTGGGTTTTTTTCCATATACAACAACCTATCTGGACTCGATAAGAGAATCGATAAGGAATCGGTTCGATTAGAGGATTCGATAATAATAATCGACAATTTCTTATCAAACATCATTCCTACTCTTGACAAGGACAAACATTAATTTATGTTGCAACACTTCTACCACCGCACATTAGGACCATTTGCGAACGGTTGAGAGCGATCTATAGAGGGAATTTTTGTTTATTTGGAACATGCATGCATACAACATACATCACAATTTCCAGTTTCTCTATTCAACATGTTCAAAAAGGAGTAGGAAGAAGCAGAGCTTATTTAATCCTACCGCTTTTCCTTTACATAGCAGTTGCTAAAACTTTTGTTCACTTCCTGTTATCAATTTATTCACAATACATTCCATAACTAATACCGTTAAAAATAATTAGTGAAGTAAGTTATATTTCATATGGTGAGAGAAAGAAGATTATCTCGAAAATGAATGGATGGATGGACTAAATTCAGAATGTTTATCATGGTTCTTCTTCTTTGTACTTTGTAAACACTTTAAGTTTGAAGTGGATCATATTAGTACATTGTTTGATTTATTTGCCTTATCCATTCCATCATTTAATTCCACATACTGATATACTGAAGGTCTTTAGTGTTGTACGTGCGTACAAATGTTTTAAATTGCATTTTTCTTTAAGATTATAGTTCTCCTTTTGGTAAGAGAGATGATTACAGATCACGTAAAAGCTCTCTTTGCTCGGTCAGTTTTGTTGATGAGAACCTGTTAAGTGCCTTACCCTGGATAAATAAAGGTTAAATAAATATGTTACCCTTAAGGCTTGGCGCGGGAGACTAATGAAGTCTGGGCTCTGCAGTAGGAAGTCAATTGTGCCGTTTGAGTAATAGAGTTGATAAAGTAGAGGGTTGTACGGTATACCGGTACTAGTATAGTATCGCGGTACTAATGAATCAATAACAGTACTATACTCTGTTTGAAAAGTACCGGTTCGCCATATATATTTTTTTACAGGCATGATGGCACGTCGTCGTCACATTGGTGGTTTACGAGCAGAGGAGCATGTTTGGCATTGCGCACACACAGAGTACTTACAAGCAGACACAGTGTGTAGACAGAAAAGGGAGAACGGACGCATTTTGACTTAAAAATTAACGATAAAGGTGAAGTTAAGCACTGAAACACCCTCATCCGCAATCGGCACTGTGTTAGCTTCGTCTAAATCACTAATCCTTGCCTCCATGGCGACAAATAAAGTACATTTCTTACAAGTATCATTATCACTGCAGGACGAGGAATAGCTAAAATGTTACACTACACATTAGGAGGATACAATAGCTCACCGGCGTCACCGCTAACAAAAGCTAGCACTCCTGAATGTAAACAAACGCCATGGGTGGATCTACACCTGACATCCACTGTAATGATACCAAGTACAAGAGCGTATCTAGTCGATACTATTAGGATTACATCGATATTTTTTATCGTCAAATCTTTTCTTTTCTTTATTTAATTCATATTATATTCATGAACTCAGGAAATACGTCCCTGGACACATTAGAACTTAAATTATGACCAATGTATGATCCTGTAACTACTTGGTATCGGATCGATACCTTAATTTGTGGTATCCTCCAAAACTAATGTAAAGTATCAAAGAAGAGAAGAATAAGTGATTTTTACATTTTAACAGAAGTGTAGATAGAACATGTTACCAGACAAAGTAAGCAGATATTAACAGTAAATGAACAAGTAGATTCGTAATCAATTTTTACAGCTTGTCCTTTATAATGTAGACAAAAAAATAGGTAGATAAATGACACAATATGTTACTGCATAGACTAATTAGGAGCCTTTGTTTGTTTACTTACTACTAAAAGACAAGTTGTCTAGTATGTTCACTATTTTATTTAAGGACTAAATTGCAATAATAAACATATGTTTCATGTACACTAAGATTTTTTTGTTAAAATAAATCCAATAATGCAATTTTTTTGTGGTCCCCTTTATGTAGAAAAGTATCAAAAATCATTTTGGTACCGGTACCAAAATATTGGTATATTATGATGCAGTGTATGATTACATGTTGCTGTTCTTGCTTCAAATACACAAGAAAGCAACATAAATTCTGATTAGACCGTTGACCTGCGTGCTTGAGGTCAGCTCGGAGACATTTGATTGACAAAAATGATGCTAATTGGCCAAATATATTGCAAGGCAGTGCATGACAAGCGGGGATTTGTTGGTTTTGCTCGAAATCCTGGAGAATCCTGCAGGATGCTGGTAAACCAGTTGGTACTAAAGGCCTACTGAAATGAAATTTATTTTATTTAAACGGGGATAGCAGATCTATTCTATGTGTCATACTCGATCATTTTGCGATATTGCCATATTTTTGCTGAAAGGATTTAGGAGAGAACGACGATAAAGATCGCAACTTTTGGTATCTGACAAAAAAAAGCCTTGCCCCTACCGGAAGTAGCGTGACGTAGTCAGTTCAACATTTCAGCAAAGTTCCCTATTGTTTACAGTGATGGCGGCCAGAAGTGAGAGCGATTCAGACCGAGAAAGCGACGATTTCCCCAATAATTTGAGCGAGGATGAAAGATTTGTGGATGAGGAAAGTGCAAGTGAAGGACTAGTGGGGAGTGGAAGCTATTCAGATAGGGAAGATGCTGTGAGAGCCGGGTGGGACCTGATATTCAGCTGGGAATGACTACAACAGTAAATAAACACAAGACATTTATATACTCTATTAGCCACAACACAACCAGCCCAAAGGACCGTTCACCTAACCCAAGGTTCATAAAGCTTATATATTTACCCAAAGTTATGTACATGACACGCACGTACGGGCAAGCAATCAAATGTTTGGAAGCGCGCGGGTGGGACCTGATATTCAGCTGGGAATGACTACAACAGTAAATAAACACAGGACATATATATACTCTATTAGCCACAACACAACCAGGCTTATATTTAATATGCCACAAATTAATCCCGCATAAAAACACCTAGGTGTTTGTTATGCTAGCTCCTAGCTCCCGTCCATATAACCCGCCAATACAATTCAAACACCTGCACAACACACACACTCACTCAGCCCAAAGGACCGTTCACCTAACCCAAGGTTCATAAAGCTTATATATTTACCCAAAGTTACGTACGTGACACGCACGTACGGGCAAGCGATCAAATGTTTGGAAGCGCAGCTGCGTACTCACGGTACCGCGTCTGCGTCTGTGTATCCAAATCAAAGTAATCCTGGTAAGGGTCTGTGTTGTCCCAGTTCTCTACAGGCGTCTGTGTATCGAAGTCAAAGTCCTCCTGGTAAGAGTCTCTGTTGTCCGAGTTCTTCGATCTTGACTGCATCTTTCGGGAATGTAAACAAGGAAACACCGGCTGTGTTGTGTTGCTGACTTCCCTCGCAAAATACTCCGCTTCGCACCGACAACTTTCTTCTTTGCTTGCTCAGCTTCTTTCTCCATAATGCAATGAACAAATTGCAACAGATTCACCAACACAGATGTCCAGAATACATCCAGAATGAGATGAAAACAGAGCTATTTTGTATTGGCTTCAATGGGGGATCCATACCTCTGTTTCACTGGCTACGTCACGCGCATACGTCATCCTCCAAAGGAGTTTTCAACCGGAACTTTAGCAGGAAATTTAAAATGTCACTTTATAAGTTAACCCGGCCGTATTGGCATGTGTTGCAATGTTAAGATTTCATCATTGATATATAAACTATCAGACTGCGTGGTCGGTAGTAGTGGCTTTCAGTAGGCCTTTAATGGTGCTATGCTGACATTTCCACAGGCTAGAAAACTGGCGCTTTGAGGAGTGGGGCGATCAGGTGTCCGTGGTGTCGTCCGACATGCGCAATTGGGTGGCTCCCGAGAAGGCGGACATCATTGTCAGCGAGCTGCTGGGATCCTTTGGTGACAATGAACTGTCACCAGAGTGCTTGGATGGAGCGCAGCACTTTCTCAAAGGTGATTTCTTGCCGTTTCCTCTCGTCTTGCCGAATTTCATACAAATGTACAATTGCATCAGAATGAATAGTTGCATGAAAACATAATTTATTAGTTATTAATGCGTTTTTTATTGACCCTGCCAGAGGTATTTGTTTACTATGTGCTCTAATTGTGGTCATTTTATGAGTCAATTTAGTGATTAGTGTGAGATTAGCACATGAGATTTTTTAACATTGTTAAAATGTATATATTTTTTAAATTTTTTATTTTTTTGTCCTTTCCAGCTTCTCAGGCACATCATATAGTTGATGTAGATGCCCATATCGGCTGATTTACTTTACAAAAGAGAAGTGTAGGATACTTCTCTTGTTGCCTTATTTATATTTAACTTTATTAAATGTATTTATATTATCATTGGGTGCAGCCGGGCCGGAGCAAGAGGGGATAGAAAGAGAAAAAAAGGAAGACAGAGGGGGGAATTGTGGGGACAAGAGTGGGATTAGACAGAGAGACAAAAACAACAGCAAACACAACAACAATAACAACAACAACAATAGAGCAACATCAGCAAATACGACATGTACAAATATGATGGTAAAAGTGATAGCAAATAAGCAGTTAGCGAAATAAAAAATAATACAGAAATGACAATGAGCATTATTACACTACAAATGGAGCAATACAAATAACGCTATTGATAATGAACAGTACCAATAATTTACCTCTATCAATAATACAATTGTTCAAATGCAACAATACATATACGTAATGATAACTAGAGATACGAAAGAATGCAGAAAAATGGAGGGGAAGAAAGAAAAGCAACCTATATTAACCTTGTAGATTGTTATAGTAACAATAGGTTAAGCTTTGTCAGTGTGCCATGTGTTGTACCCAGTTTACCCTAGGGCAACAACGTTAATATATGTATATTCTAAAACCTTCATTCTAGCCTGATTTAGCCATTCCTTTACCACTTTTGACGTGTGTTTGGGGTCATTGTCCTGTTGGAACACCCAACTGCGCCCAAGACCCAACCTCCGGGCTGATGATTTTAGCTTGTCCTGAAGAATTTGGAGGCAATCCTCCTTTTTCATTGTCCCATTTACTCTCTGTAAAAGTAGTAAAGGAATGGCTAAATCCGGCTAGGATGAAGGTTTTAGAAAGGCCTTCTCAAAGTCCTGACTTAAACGTGTGGACAATGCTGAAGAAACAAGTCCATGTCAGAAAACCAACACATTTAGCTGAACTGCACCAATTCAAGCAGAAGCTTGTGGATGGCTACCAAAAGCGCCTTATTGCAGTGAAACTTGCCAAGGGACATGTAAGCAAATATTAACATTGCTGTATGTATACTTTTGACCAAGTCACATTTTCAGTAGACCCATAATAAATTCATAAAAGAAATGTTAGAATAATTGTTTCTAAATTATCACAAAAGGGGGAGGGGGGGGGAGCAAGATGATGGTGTTTCTGTTTTCTGTCATGTATGGTAATCAACAAAAAGATATACCCAAGGACTTCAAAACGGAGAGATGGCAGGATCTGCCCAATTTCCAGACGAACTCTTTTTGAACTATTTTATGGACCTCTTTTTGGACTATTTTACGAACCCTTTTTGAACTGACCTTTTCTGTGAATTGTTTACAACCTTTGTCCTTTGGAAACAGCGGTGGTCAAAAATTCAAGCAGAAGCTTGTGGATGGCTACTCTGCTATAGAGAATAACTCATCTCTCTTCCTATTGCGCACTCTTTACATACATTGCCTTTTGAAATGCTCGAGCTTTTCAAAGAAATCTAAGAGACAGTTTTGTTTGACCACTTGATTAGAAAATTTCCAATACAATAGTTTAAATAAGGATTTTTTTGTATTATTTCAGGCAAAATGATGCACTCTTAAAGTTATTTGTTGTAAGTTGATCTATGTCTTAAAGGCCTACTGAAACCCACTACTACCGACCACGCAGTCTGATAGTTTATATATCAATGATGAAATCTTAACATTATAACACATGCCAATACGGCCGGGTTAACTTATAAAGTGACATTTTAAATTTGCCGCTAAACTTCCGGTTCGAAACGCCTCTGAGGATGACGTATGCGCGTGACGTAGCCCGACGAACACGGGTATGCCTTCCACATTGAAGCCGATACGAAAACGCTCTGTTTTCATTTCATAATTCCACAGTATTCTGGACATCTGTGTTCGTGAATCTGTTTCAATCATGTTCATTGCATTATGGAGAAGGAAGCCAAGCAAGCAAAGAAGAAAGTTGTCGGTGCGAAATGGACGTATTTTTCGAACGTAGTCAGCCACAACAGTACACAGCCGGCGCTTCTTTGTTTACATTCCCGAAAGATGCAGTCAAGATGGAAGAACTCGGATAACAGAGACTCTAACCAGGAGGACTTTTGATTTGGATACACAGACGCCTGTAGAGAACTGGGACAACACAGACTCTTACCAGGATTACTTTGATTTGGATGACAAAGACGCAGACGTGCTACTGTGAGTATGCAGCTTTGGCTTTTTTTTGCGTATGTACGTAACTTTTTTAAAATATATAAGCTTTATGAACCTTGGGTTAGGTGAACGGTCTTTTGGGCTGAGTGATTGTGTGTGTTGATCATGTGTTTGAATTGTATTGGCGTGTTCTATGGAGCTAGGAGCTAGCAGAGGAGCTAGGAGCTAGCATAACACGTACCGTACCGTAAGTGCGCGTCACGTACGTAACTTTTTAAAAATATATAAGCTTTATGAACCTTGGGTTAGGTGAACGGTCTTTTGGGCTGAGTGATTGTGTGTGTTGATCGGGTGTTTGAATTGTATT
>NC_084744.1:58983448-58985948 GCF_033978785.1 Entelurus aequoreus | reverse complement strand
TATGAGTGTTTTGACGGTGGAACGGTTGAAATGGGTTGAAAAATGTGAAAGGAGAAGTTGAACATAAGAAGGGTGGAAATAACTTGCCAATAAACGGGAATTCCTGGAAATTTGTTGAATGTGGAAAAATGGTAGTTTGAATGTCCAGGATGAGTTGAAGATGGAATGGTTTGAATGTTGAAGAGTTTGAATTTCCAGGAAAGCGGGAATTTGGTTTGGAACTTGGGAAAGTGTTAGTTTGAATGTCCAGGATGAGTGGAATGTGTTGATGTTAGAATGGTTTGAATAGGTTGAAAAATGTGGGAATTGTGCAACTTGTAAAAATGTCCCATTCATTTCAATTGGAACTTCCTGGAAATTTGGGGAAAAGCGGGAATTTTTAGGAAAATGTTTAAAGACTTGAATGTTCTGAATGAGTTGGTGTTGGAATCTTTTAAATTGGTCGAGAAGTGTTTAAGGAGTAACATTTTTAATTGAGAAATGGTATTAAGGAATTCCAGGAATTTCGGGAAAACCGGGAATTTTTCCATTTCAAAAAACAACTTCATTTTTTTGGTCCTGATTAAGGGGAATGTTTTGACGGTGGAACGGTTGAAGTGGGTTGAAAAATGTGGGAGGAGTAGTCGCTAGAAAAAAGGGTCAAAAAAGGGTTTGGGAAAAAAAGGAATTCTGGGAATTCCTGGAATTCTTTTTAACTTGGAAAAATGATAGTTTGAATTTCCAGAATGGTGGAATGGTTTGAATAAGTTGAAAAATGTGGAAATGGTGGAAGTTTGAAAAAATGGCCAATTCATTTCGAATGGGAAAACCTGGAAATTTGGGAAATCTGGGAATTTTTGGAATTTTTCAAGGGAAATCCCGCGATTCCCGAATAGGCTGAACGGTTCGAAGTTGGAACGGTTTGAATTGGGTGAAAAATGTGGAAATGGTGGAAGTTTGAAAAATGGCTGATTCATTTTGAATGGGGAAAAAAAAAAAAAAAAAGGAATTTGGGGAAATCCTGGAATTTTTTTTTAATTGTTGAAGTAGCGCATATAATTCCCACACAAAAATAAATTGAAATGGTTGGTGTTGGAATTTTTTCGAGAAATCTTGAAGTAGTAACATGTTGAATTGAGAAATTGTATTACGGAATTCCTGGAATTTCGGGAAAACTGGGAATTTTTCCAGTTAAAAAAACAAGTTTTTTTTCCTGATTAAGAGGAATGTTTTGATGGTTGAATTGCGTTGAAAAATGTAGAAGGAGTAGTCGCCAGAAAAAAGGGTGGAAATAGCGCTTTGGAAAAGCAGGAATTCTGGAAAACCCAGGAATTTTTTTTTAACTTAGACAAATTATAGTTTCAATATCCAGAATGGTGGAATATGTTGAAGGTGGAATAGTTTGAATAGGTTGGAAAATGTGGAAATGGTGGAAGTTTGAAATATGGCCAATTCATTTTGAATGGGAAAAATGTCCCGGAAAACCTGGAATCTGGGAAATCTGAGAATTTTTGGAATTTGTCAAGGGAAAGCCCGCAATTCCCGAATATATATATATATATATATATATATATATATATATATATATATATATATATATATATATGTATATATATATATATATATATATATATATATATATATATATATATATATGTATATATATATATATGTATATATATATGTATATATATATATATATATATATATATATATATATATATATATATATATATGTATATATATATATATGTATATATATATATATGTATATATATATATATATATATATATATATATATATATATATATATATATATATATATATATATATATATATATATATATATATATATATATATATATATATATATATATATATATATGTATATATATATATATATATATATATATATATATATATAGGTAATAAAGATAACTACTAACATACCTATTATGCTTAGTAACAACACAATGGGTGTTGACTCCATGTGTTCTAATATGTGCTTATTTCCCCATGAAGGCAGCCATGTCGCCATCAATACAACTCCAGGAGATGATCCGGGCCATCAGGTCGGCCAGGACCCAGTGTGAGGAGCGGGGTGTCATCCAGAGGGAGTGCGCCGCCATCCGGGCCCAGTTCCGCCAATCTGACGGCGACAGTCGATCCCACAACCTGGCCAAGCTTCTCTACGTGCACATGCTGGGCTACCCCGCGCACTTTGGCCAGGTGAGAGGATCGGGGTTAGTCCCATGGTCAGAACTGAATAGTTGGACTGAAGAACATGAGTCTGGGATGTCAACGTTTCCCTAAGAACTGCAATCTATCTGTGGCCTGGTCCTGGTGTCAGAAGTTAGCCTGGTTGTGGTGTCAGAAGTTAGCCTGGTTGTGGTGTCAGAAGTTAGCCTGGTCGTGTTGTCAGAAGTTAGCCTGGTCGTGTTGTCAGAAGTTAGCCTGGTTGTGTTGTCAGAAGTTAGCCTGGTTGTGGTGTAATTGTTAGCCTGGTCGTGGTGTCAGAAG
>NC_084744.1:58923448-58978448 GCF_033978785.1 Entelurus aequoreus | reverse complement strand
ACCTATAGTGATCACAGAGACAGCTTGTTTTTGTGTTACTGTATATATTTGTTTCTCTGAAAAATCCCACTTAATATACTTTGGGTAACAACAGTCAATATTTATTTATTTTATGTTTTTATTTTTTTAGGTGGGTAACAGTCAATATTTATTTATTTATTAGATTTTATTGTTTTATTATATAATAAAAGTGAGCTTTTGTTAAACCAAATATTGTGTGTTTTTTTCCATATACAACAACCTATCTGGACTCGATAAGAGAATCCATAAGGAATCGGTTCGATAAGAGGATTCGATAATAGGCTCGAACTCGATAATTCCTTATCAAACATCATCCCTACTCGTTATTGTGGTTGTAGTTTGTAGCGATGGAGACCTACATTATACCACTCGCTTTGGTAGCTTAGGAAATAGAATACTGAAGCTGAGAGAACATTGTGCACTTGTGCGTGTCTTCCAGTGACCTGTCACACAGCAGCCAGTACGTGCAGTCTCTGGCTCTGTGCACGCTCGCCTGTATCGGCTCAGCTGAGATGTGCAGAGATCTGGCGCCGGAGATCGACAGGCTGCTGCGAGCCTCCAACTCCTACATTAAGAAGAAGGTACAAAGCTTGTCCATCAAGGAGTGTGTGCAACACTCCATTTTTTGTGCCATATGTCAAGGATACGTGGAAGTAGGGATGGGCGATGTGGCCTAAAGTCTATTTTGCGATATACAGTGGGGGTCAAAAGTGTACATACACTTGTAAAGAACATCATGTCATGGCTGTCTTGAGTTTACAATCATTTCTACAACTCTTATTTTGTTGTGATAGACTTTTGATCGTGACTGTATAGCACAACATATTATTTGGCATATACCTTTCAAAATGGGTTACAAAGTGTCATTTCCAGTTGTACTGTTTTCTCCAAACTAATATAATTTACTGGTAATATCTGGTTAGTTACTACACTTCTGTTAATATGTAACAAACACTTGTTCTTCTGTTGTTCGATACTTTACATTAGAGCCACATGCGGCTCTTTAGTGCCGCCCTAGTGGCTCCCTGGAGCTTTTTCCAAAATTTATAAAAATGGAAAAAGATGAAGGGAAAATTAATTTTTTTGTTTTAATATGGTTTCTGTAGGAGCACAAACATGACATAAACCTTCCTAATTGTTAGAAATCCCACTGTTTATATTAAACATGCTTCACTGATGAGTGTATTTGGCGAGCGCCGTTTTGTCCTACTAATTTCGGCAATCCTCGAACGCACCGTAGTTTGTTGACGTGTTCAACGTTCTCCGACGCTGCCACAGAAAGACGTGTTTTATGCCACTCCTTCGTTGACTCATTTTGTCCACCAAACGTTTTATACTGTGCCTGAATGCACAAAGGTGAACTTTGTTAATGTTATGTTCGAGTGCTAATCAGCCTTATTTGGTCACTGCATGACTGCGCGCTAATCGATGCTAACATGCTATTTAAGCTAGCCGTATGTACATTAAGTAGTTTTTGTTTTACTTATATTGTTTATTATTTATGCAAAATTATGCACAAAATGAATTACTAATGAAAAAAAAAACATGCATGTTTTTCATTGTTTTAATTATATAAATATAGTCAGGACCAAACATGTTTCAGTTTTATGCTCCTAAAATCTGGAATAGTCTATGTGAGATGTTGAAATCTAAGCTGGAAACACTTTTATTTAATTGTGCTTATGACAACTGAAAGTATTTTATCTACACTATTTGATTGTTTTTAAATAATTATGATTGTTTTTTTATCATGATTGTGTATTCAGATTTCAATTTAAATTATGATTTTATATCTTTATTTTCGCCTTCTTTTAATTTTTCTGTAAAGCACTTTCAATTACCTTGTGTACAAATTGTGCTCTATGCCTTGCCTGTATAAATATGTCTGTATTTACTCTAAATCGGTGGTCTGCAACCTTGTGGCTCCCTGGAGCTTTTTCAAAAATGTATAAAAATGGAAAAAGATGTAGGGAAAATTATATTTTTTGTTTTAATATAGTTTCTGTAGGAGAACAAACATGGCACAAACCTTCCTAATTGTTAGAAATCCCACTGTTTATATTAAACATGCTTCACTGATGAGACTATTTGGCGAGCGCCGTTTTGTCCTACTAATTTCGGCAGTCCTCGAACTCACCGTAGTTCGTTGACGTGTACAACCTGCCACAGAAAAATGTGTTGTATGCCACTCTTTTGTCTCATTTTGTCCACCAAACGTTTTATACTGTGCCTGAATGCACAAAGGTGAACGTTGTTGATGTTATTGACGTGTTGGAGTGCTAATCAGCCTTATTTGGTCACTGCATGACTGCGTGCTAATTGATGCTAACATGCTATTTACATTGTATTGTACATTAAGTAGTTTTTGAAAGTATTGAGCAAATTTTAAATTACCGCGATAATGACAACCGCGATGATTTTGGTCACAATAACCGTGATAAGACATTTTCATACCGTGACATCCCTAGTCCAGGGTATGCTTATACTATTCTTGGTATTGGTATTGTCGATCCGCCCACCCCTGTTTGCATTGAGGTAGCACAGTAGCTAGGGAACACAGTTAAGTGGGAGTTTTCAGACCTATGTCTCAGCATGCCTGTTTAGATATGTACTAAAGGTATCAGGTAGAAGTATACACGTCGCCTCCTGTTGGTTGTGGACCACAGCACGGTGGTCCACTGTATTATTTATAACGTGCAAGCCGTGTCATTAGTATTTAAGCTGCTATTGGGAGAAACCTGAGGAACTCTTACCTAATAAAGTTGTGTTTGAGGTCTCACGAGGAATGACGTCTTGTCCTTCTGTCCACTTTCTTTGTGTTTACCCAGGCTGCTCTGTGCGCGATACACATCGTGAGAAAAGTTCCCGATCTCGGGGAGCTTTTCGCCCCGACGGCCCGCGCCCTCCTGGTGGAAAAGCACCACGGTCAGTCAACCTCAAGACCCTCGTCCAGGACACACGTTTTACTGGCTTGTTACTGTATTTTCAAGGCCGTGTGCTCTGTTTGTCCCAAGGTGTGCTCCATGGCGCCGTAGTGCTCATCACGGAGCTGTGCGTGTGCAATCCAGAGACACTGGAGCGCTTCAGAAAGGTACAATGGACACGCACACGGGCTGATATAACAGGGCAAATTAACTCAAAATACAAAAACAAACATTAACGGAGGGTCCAAAGTACAGAATCAGAAGTACTTTATTAATCCCAGAGGGGAAATTAAGATTTTCATACAGCATGATTATAAAACATTATTACCTTAAAGGCCTACTGAAAGCCACTACTACCGACCACGCAGTCTGATAGTTTATATATCAATGATGAAATCTTAACACTGCAACACATGCCGATACGGCCGGGTTAACTTATAAAGTGACATTTTAAATTTCCCGCTAAACTTCCGGTTGAAAACGTCTATGTATGATGACGTATGCGCGTGACATCAATGGTTGAAACGGAAGTATTCGGACGCCATTGAATCCAATACAAAAAAGCTGTTTTCATCGCAAAATTCCACAGTATTCTGGACATCTGTCTTTTGCAATTTGTTTAATGAACAATGGAGACAGCAAAGAAGAAATCTGTAGGTGGGATCGGTGTATTAGCGGCTGGCTGCAGCAACACAACCAGGAGGACTTTGACTTGGATAGCAGACGCGCTATCCGACGCTAGCCGCCGACCGCATCGATGATCGGGTGAAGTCCTTCGTCGCTCCGTCGATCGCTGGAACGGAGGTGAGCACGGGTGTTGATGAGCAGATGAGGGCTGGCCGGATTAGGTAGATAGCTAATGTTTTTAGCATAGCTCTGACGAGGTCCCGTAGCTAAGTTAGCTTCAATGGCGTCGTTAGCAACAGCATTGCTAGGCTTCGACAGGCGGCACAGCATTAACCGTGTGGTTACAGGTCCAGTGTTTGGTTCGGTGTCTCCGGATAGTAGTATTGTTGATCTTCTGTCTATCCTTCTAGTCAGGGGCTTATTTCTTTTGTTTCTATCTGCATTTAAGCACGATGCTTTCACGTTAGCTCCGTAGCTAAAGTGCTTCGCCGATGTATTGTCGTGGAGATAAAAGTCACTGTGAATGTCCATTTCACGTTCTCGACTCTCATTTGCAAGAGGATATAGTATCCGGGGTGGTTTAAAATACAAATCCGTGATCCACAATAGAAAAAGGAGAAAGTGTGGAATCCAATGAGCCAGCTTGTACCTAAGTTACGGTCAGAGCGAAAAAAGATACGTCCTGCACTGCATTCTAGTCCTTCACTCTCACGTTCCTCATCCACGAATCTTTCATCCTCGCTCTAATTAATGGGGTAATCGTCGCTTTCTCGCTCCAAATCGCTCTCGCTGCTGGTGTAAACAATGGGGAAATGTGAGGAGCCTTTCAACCTGCGACGTCACGCTACTTCCGGTACAGGCAAAGCTTTTTTTATCAGCGACCAAAAGTTGCGAACTTTATCGTCGATGTTCTCTACTAAATCCTTTCAGCAAAAATATGGCAATATCGCGAAATGATCAAGTATGACACATAGAATGGATCTGCTATCCCCGTTTAAATAAAAAAAATTCATTTCAGTAGGCCTTTAAATACCATAGATCAAATACGTTTACCCCAGTAATATCAGCAAAACTTACCTGACTGGATGAAGTCCTTGGACTCAAACACTAGTGTGGCCTGTAGTGTGTAGCATGCAGGGAATTATCTGTGCATGTGATGGAAGAATGCACTGCACATGTGATGGAGGAATGCACAGTGCAGGGTTGAAATTCTACTGAATTTGCATTAAATCAGGTTGTTTTAGCTAATAATCATGCTGCAAGATCTAGCATGTTGCATTCAATTTTTATTCCCATTCATTTCCCGTTAATTCCCATGGAAAGTTTCCAACTTTGAATATTCCTGGAATTTTGCAACCTTACGGCCAGGTAATACAGAGCACACGCTACCTTTTTTTTTTTTATCACATCCATGGGAGCCCGCGTTCTCGTTGACTCTCCTTCGACAAATGGACGAAGTTTTTTGGTAAGTAGAATCACAGCTGACCCGGACATTAGAAAGTTGTCTGAGAAGTGTTGTATTCCAAATAGCTGCAATGGCTTTCTCTTAAGGTATTCATGTGTGATTTCCACAAGCGTCTGTACAGACGGAAGGAGAAACACGGGCATGTCTGGATGACTCGCCTCCATGTTTTGTGAAACTTTTATTGTTTTGTTTTTTTTAAATGTGCCATGTAAACAAAGTGGATTGGATTGTGTGTATCGCAGGCGGTGCCAGATCTGGTTCGGATCATGAAAAGCTTGGTCACCTCCGGGTATTCTCCAGAGCACGATGTGGCTGGGATCAGCGACCCTTTCCTGCAGGTACACGCTAAATGTTGGGGGTGTGCTTCATGAACGAAGCGTCTCTTTTGAAGGTCAGCTCCATCTCTTTCACCTTTTTTTAAAATACAATCACTAATGGAGCCACACATCCCTGGAGCCAGGTACATGAGACCTGTCTAAGTGCAAGGGGAAGAAAAAAAAAACCCCAACATATAATATGTTGTTTCATTTTATGTGTGTTTAGTAGAAAAAAAAGTTTTGAATAGTTCAAGTAAATTGCTCAGTTAGTGTTTAGATTTTTTTATTTATTTGTGTGGCACTATTTAGAGCAGGTGTGTCAAACAAATTTTAGCCTGGAGGAAAATCTGTGCACACTTGGCATTAAAACTAAAAAAATAAAGACAACTTCAGATTGTTTTCTTTGTCTTACTTTGGCCAAAAAATAGAACAAACCCCTTCTCAAAATATTACAATAAAGACATAGGAAAAAATACCCGGCAGCTGTAAAGTTTAGATCCATGAAGGAAAGAAGAAAGTGAATGAATGTTTATAACTGAATACTAGAGATGTCCGATAATGGCTTTTTTGCGGATATCCGATATTCCGATATTGTCCAACCCTTAATTACCGATTCCGATATCAACCGATACCGATATATACAGTTGTGGAATGAACACATTATTATGCCTAATTTTGTTGTGATGCCCCGCTGGATGCATTAAACAATGTAACAAGGTTTTCCAAAATAAATCAACTCATAAAGGGGTAGCGGGGGGTGTATATTGTAGCGTCCCGGAAGAGTTAGTGCTGCAAGGGGTTCTGGGTATTTCTTGTGTTGTGTTTATGTTGTGTTACGGTGCGGATGTTCTCCCGAAATGTGTTTGTCATTCTTATCTGGTGTGGGTTCACAGTGTGGCGCATATTTGTAACAGTGTTAAAGTTTTTTATACGGTGACCCTCAGTGTGACCTGTATGGCTGTTGACCAAGTATGCTTTGCATTCACTTGTGTGTGTGAAAAGCCGTAGATATTACGTGACTGGGCCCGCACGCAAATTGCCTTTGAACACACTACACACAAGTGAATGAAGGCCATACTTAGTCAACAGCCATACATGTCACACTAAGGGTGGCCGTATGAACGACGACAACACTGTCATAAACATGTGCCATATAGTGAAACCACACTTAACAACAATGACAAACATATAGTAAACAACAATGACAAACCTATAGTAAACAACAATATATATATATTGAACAACATATAGTAAACAACAGTGAAAAACATATAGTAAACAACAATATATATATATATATATAACAACATATAGTAAACAACAATGAAAACCATATAGTAAACAACAATATATATAACAACATATAGTAAACAACAATATATATAACAACATATAGTAAACAACAATGAAAAACATATAGTAAACAACAATATATATATAACAACATATAGTAAACAACAATGAAAAACATATAGTAAACAACAATATATATATAACAACATATAGTAAACAACAATGAAAAACATATAGTAAACAACAATATATACTGTATATATAACAACATATAGTAAACAACAATGAAAACCATATAGTAAACAACAATATATATAACAACATATAGTAAACAACAATATATATAACAACATATAGTAAACAACAATATATATAACAACATATAGTAAACAACAATGAAAAACATATAGTAAACAACAATATATATAACAACATATAGTAAACAATATATATAACAACATATAGTAAACAACAATGAAAAACATATAGTAAACAACAATATATATAACAACATATAGTAAACAACAATATATATAACAACATATAGTAAACAACAATATATATAACAACATATAGTAAACAACAATGAAAAATGTATAGTAAACAACAATATATATAACAACATATAGTAAACAACAATGAAAAACACATTTTGGGAGAATATTTGCAGCGCAACACAACATAAACACTACAGAACAAATTCCCATAATTCCCTGCAGCACCAACCTTTCCGGGACGTCACAATATAAGCAAACGCCATTGGTGGATCTACACCTTACATCCACTGTAATGATACCAAGTACAGCAGGGTATCTCGTCGGTACTACTATGATAACATCAATATTTTTTAGCATCACAAAATCTTATTTCGTTTTTTTTTTAAATTTATATTATGTTTATAAAGTCAGGAAATATGTCCCTGGACACATGAGGACTTTGAATATGACCAATGTATGATCCTGTAACTACTTGGTATTGGATTGATACCCAAATGTGTGGTATCATCCAAAACTAATGTAAAGTATCAAACAAGAGAAGAATAAGTGATTATTACATTTTAACAGAAGTGTAGATAGAACATGTTGAAACAGAAAATAAGCAGATATGAACAAGTGGATTAATAATCAATTTTTACAGTTTGTCCTTGATAATGTTGACAATATAATAGGTGTATAAATGACACAATATGTTACTGCATATGTCAGCAGACTAATTAGGAGTCTTTGTTTGTTTACTTACTACTAAAAGACAAGTTGTCTAGTACAGTGGTTCTCAAATGGGGGTACTTGAAGGTATGCCAAGGCGTACGTGAGATTTTTTTAAATGTCTGTCAAAAAGAACTGTGAAAAGAAATGCAACAATGCAATATACAGTGTTGACAGCTAGATTTGTTGTGGACATGTTCCATAAACATTGATGTTAAAGATTTCTTTTTTTGTGAAGAAATGTTTAGAATTAAGTTCATGAATCCAGATGGATCTCTATTACAATCCCCAAAGAGGGCACTTTAAGTTGATGATTACTTCTATGTGTAGAAATATTTATTTGTAATTGAATCACTTGTTTATTTTTCAACAAGTTTTTAGTTATTTTTATATCTTTTTTTCCAAAAAGTTCAAGAAAGACCACAACAAATGAGCAATATTTTGCACTGTTATACAATTTAATAAATCAAAAACTGATGACATGGTGCTGTATTTGACTTCTTTATCTCTTTTTTTCAACCAAAAATGCTTTGCTCTGATTAGGGGGTACTTGAATTAAAAAGATGTTCACGGACGGTACATCACTGAAAAAAGGTTGAGAACCACTGCTCTAGTATGTTCACTATTTTATTTAAGGACTAAATTGCGATAATAAACATATGTTTCATGTACGCTAAGATTTTTTGTTAAAATAAAGCCAATAATGACATTTTTTGTGGTCCCCTTTACTTAGAAAAGTACAGAAATACATTTTGATACCGGTACCAATACCAAAATATTGGTATCAGGACAACACTACTATGAACCGATTTCACATGCTACTGAATTGTAAGGAGAGTCCAAACGTTGGAACTGTCTTTTATATAAGCTCAATAAATGAATGAAGTGTCTTCCATTCCCAGGTACGCATCTTGAGACTGCTGAGAATCCTCGGTCGCCACAACGAGGCAGCGAGTGACGCCATGAACGACCTCCTGGCTCAGGTTGGATTGACGCTTACCGACGCTTATCGGCCGCTTATCTTCCCAAAGCCAGTACAGATGACAAATAATCGAGTGTGCACGTGCTTGCTGTTTAGGTCGCGACCAACACGGACAGCACCAAGACCGTGGGCAACGCCGTGCTGTATGAGACCGTTCTTACGGTGCTGGACATCAAGTCGGAGAGCGGCCTCAGGGTGAGAGACTTATCTGTTTGTTCGCAGTCCTTTCAAGTAATAGACAACATGCTTTTTATTTATATTAAAAAAAAAAACATATACTGTATTTCCTTGAATTGGCGCAGGGAATATAGTATTCGCACGTCTAGAATTACTAGAGAGCTATTCAGTAGGATTTAAGGTCCAAGCTATTGAATACCGGTACAGTATGCTAAAAAGAACAGTAAGCAGCTATGTTTTATTAATATACCGTAGCTGCGTGTGTCAAATACTGTATAAGTCATTAAATGACTCCCGCCTCCTGGTGGTAGAGGGCGCTGCCGCGCTAGTGATCCTTCTTGCGACTTCCGGTACTGCAGAAGAAGTGACTACACGCAGCAAGAGATTTTTTTTTTTTCCTCTGCCTGAACTTTTAACATGGAGGATTACATACCGGTATCTAAAATAAAACAGTTTTCTAAACTGGACTTTCAATCGAAGCAGGAGGTAATAATTAAAGGAATATCTCCATCGAGACAGAGGCTTTTAAAACGGAAGAAAGAAAATAAGGAAGACTTCCATAAACAAGTTATCGATGCTTTTGGTCAGAAGGAGCTGCAAATGGACTCCATTTATAAGTACAGGTAAGACCATAGTAACGTTTTTTTTAAATTAAATGTGCTTTTCATGATGGTATGCTTACATCACACTCAAAGCGCACGCCTAAATTTACCGCATTCCTTATGGTAAACGCCGGAGTGAGAAGAGGTTTTAAAATAATTAGCGCATGCACGGCCATCCCGCAGGCTTCCGGTAAGCGCCGGAGTGGCAGGAGGTTTTAAATAATTAGCGCCCCTGCGGCTATTCAAGTAGTATATATATATATTTTTTTTTTTTAAATTTTTAAATCAACATAAAAAACACTAGATATACTTACAGTTAGTGCACCAATCCAAAAACCCTATCTCCACTCATTCTCACTCATTCACACAAAAGGGTTGTTTCCTTCTGTTATTAATATTCTGGTTCCTACATTATATATCAACACAGTCTGCAAGGGATACAGTCCGTTAAGCACACATGATTGTATGTGCTGCTGGTCCACCAATAGTATTAACCAAAGATGTCCGATAATGGCTTTTTTGCCGATATTCCGATATTGTCCAACTCTTAAAAAATCGAACAATCCCATTCTCAAAATATTACAATAAAGATATAGGGAAAAATGCCCGGCAGCGGTAAAGTTTAGATCCACGTAGGAAAGAAGAAAGTGAGTGAATGTTTATAACTGAATACTAGAGATGTCCGATAATGGCTTTTTTGCGGAAATCCGATATTCCGATATTGTCCAACTCTTAATTACCGATTCCGATATCAACCGATATATACAGTCGTGGAATGAACACATTATTATGCCTAATTTTGTTGTGATGCCCCGCTGGATGCATTAAACAATGTAACAAGGTTTTCCAAAATAAATCAACTCATAAAGGGGTAGCGGGGGGTGTATATTGTAGCGTCCCGGAAGAGTTAGTGCTGCAAGGGGTTCTGGGTATTTCTTCTGTTGTGTTTATGTTGTGTTACGGTGCGGATGTTCTCCCGAAATGTGTTTGTCATTCTTGTCTGGTGTGGGTTCACAGTGTGGCGCATATTTGTAACAGTGGTAAAGTTTTTTATACGGTCACCCTCAGTGTGACCTGTATGGCTGTTGACCAAGTATGCTTTGCATTCACTTGTGTGTGTGAAAAGCCGTAGATAATACGTGACTGGGCCGGCACGCAAATTGCCTTTGAACACACTACACACAAGTGAATGAAGGTCATACTTAGTCAACAGCCATACATGTCACACTAAGGGTGGCCGTATGAACGACGACAACACTGTCATAAACATGTGCCATATAGTGAAACCACACTTAACAACAATGACAAACATATAGTAAACAACAATGACAAACATATAGTAAACAACAATATATATATATATATAAAAACATATAGTAAACAACAATGAAAAACATATAGTAAACAACAATATATATAAATATAACAACATATAGTAAACAACAATGAAAAACATATAGTAAACAACAATATATATATATAACAACATATAGTAAACAACAATGAAAACCATATAGTTGCCGATATTCCGATATTGTCCAACTCTTAATTACAGATTCCAATATCAACCGATACCGATATATACAGTCGTGGAATTAACACATTATTATGCCTAATTTTGTTGTGATGCTCCGCTGGATGCATTAAACCAGTGGTCCCCAACCTTTTTGTAGCTGCGGACCGGTCAACGCTTGAAAATTTGTCTCATGGACTGGGGTGGGGGGAGGGTGTATTAAATTTTTTTTGTTTTATTTTTTGTTTTTTTTATCTTTTTTTTTTTTTACATAAAGAAATACAATCATGTGTGCTTACGGACTGTATCCCTGCAGACTGTATTGATCTATATTGATATATATTGTGTTTTTTATGTTGATTTCATTAAAAAACTTTTTTTTTTAAATTTCTTGTGCGGCCCGGTACCAATCGGTCCGCGGCCCGGTGGTTGGGGACCACCGCATTAAACAATGTAACAAGGTTTTCCAAAATAAATCAACTCAAGTTATGGAAAAAAAGTGCCAACATGGCACTGCCATATTTATTATTGAAGTCACAAAGTGTATTTTTTTTTTTTTAACATGCCTCAAAACCGCAGCTTGGAATTTGGGACATGCTCTCCCTGAGAGAGCATGAGGAGGTTGAGGTGGGCAGGGTTGGGGTGTATATTGTAGCGTCCCGGAAGAGTTAGTGCTGCAAGGGGTTCTGGGTATTTGTTCTGTTGTGTTACGGTGCGGATGTTCTCCCCAAATGTGTTTGTCATTCTTGTTTGGCGTGGGTTCACAGTGTGGCGCATATTTGTAACAGTGTTAAAGTTGTTTATACGGCCACCCTCAGTGTGACCTGTATGGCTGTTGACCAAGTATGCTTTGCATTCACTTGTGTGTGTGAAAAGCCGTAGATATTATGTGACTGGGCCGGCACGCAAAGGCAGTGCCTTTAAGGTTTATTGGCGCTCTGTACTTCTCCCTACGTCCGTGTACACAGCTGCGTTTTTAAAAAGTCATACATTTTACTTTCTGAAACCGATACCAATAATTTACGATATCACATTTTAAAGCATTTATTGGCCGATGATATCGGCAGTCCGATATTATCGTACATCTCTATCCATAATTAATTATTTGTTTCCATGTTTTCCCAATTACTCCAGTTAGTTGATTAAATGAAAAGCTTACATAGTTGTAAATTCATCATACTCCATAATCTTACCATTCTCATTGATGATGTCATTGACAAAAATGACTCCTCTTTCAAACATGTTTTTCAAGAAGAAAGGCTTTCCACACTGCAAAAACTAAAATCTAAGTAAGATTGAATATCTCAAATAAGGGTGATATTTGCTTATTTTCTGTCGGATAAGATAATTCTTCTCACTAAGCAGATTTTATGTTAGAGTGTTTTACTTGTTTTAAGTGTTTTGGTCCTAAATGATCTCAGTAAGATATTACAGAATGATGCTGAGATTTGATGAGCTATATTGAGTAAAACATGCTTGAAACTAGAATATCAAGTGTTGCAAAGCTGTGTCATCAACACTCACAAGTATAAAACTACTTTTTCAAAGTAATAATTTCTTATTTCAAGCATGAAAAAAAAAATCATGACTTTGACACAATCGTGTCTCATAATTAAAACAGATGACAGCCAAATGGACTTTGCTGTTTTATTTCCAATGAAACAATAGAACATACGTACTCATATAGTAGTACAGTTGGCACAGTACAGCAAACTGACAGTTAATATTTAAACATTTAACATGTGACATTTCTAACTATTTTGAACAGAAATAGTTCATGCACATTCACAAAAAATTCTTCAAAATTACAATAAAAAAAAATTTGGTTGGGGGCCGGGTCACCCAAACAATTTAGTGGAATAGCCTTCATTTCTAAGAACAAGAATAGACTGTCGAGTTTCAGATGAAAGTTCTCTTTTTCTGGCCATTTTAAACGTTTAATTGACCCCACAAATGTGATTCTCCAGAAACTCAATCTGCTCAAAGGAAGGTCAGTTTTGTAGCTTCTGTAACGAGCTAAAGTGTTTTCAGATGTGTGAACATGATTGCACAAGGGTTTTCTAATCATCAATTAGCCTTCTGAGCCAATGAGCAAACACATTGTACCATTAGAACACTGGAGTGATAGTTGCTGGAAATGGGCCTCTATACACCTATGTAGATATTGCACCAAAAACCAGACATTTGCAGCTAGAATAGTCATTTACCACATTAGCAATGTATAGAGTGTATTTCTTTAAAGTTAAGACTAGTTTAAAGTTATCTTCATTGAAAAGTACAGTGCTTTTCCTTCAAAAATAAGGACATTTCAATGTGACTCCAAACTTTTGAACGGTAGTGTATATGTATATATATATTTTTTTATTTAAAAAAAAAATTTTTTTTTTTTTTTTTTTAGGCAATGACATAAAAAATAATAACCAAAAAAGTACAAAGTTGAGAACACATAATAATATAAATTTATATATATATATATATATATATATATATATATATATATATATATATATATATATATATATATATATATATATATATATATATATATATATATATATATTTTTTTTTTTTTTTTCAGGCAATGACATAAAAAATAATAATAACCAAAAAAGTACAAAGTTGACAACACATAATAATATAAATTAATATAGTGCAAAAGGTAATGTATAGTATGTAATGCATGATTGTCCAGTTTTGCCTGAAAGGGAGTGGGAAGAAGATAATTTATTTAATCCCACCCCCAGTTTTCCATTCAGTGATTATATATATATGTATATATATATATTTATTTATGTATTTATTCCTAACGCACTAATTGACTGAAAGAGCACGCACTTGGCGCGATGATGTCATATTATCGATGGGGGAAAATGCAAGAAATGTAATGCCGAGCAAAACATATCATTATGTCAAGATAATGGCACTAGCATTCACTTCATTTAACAAACGGAAAAAAGGTCTCATATTTGTTTTTTCTACCAAGAAAAGTGCACTTGTTATCAGTGAGAAAATACTTATTTTAAGGTATTTTTGGGTTCATTGAGGTTAGCTAACTTTGACTTGTTTTGGAAAGTCTTGACAAGCCAAATTTTCTTGTTCTATCGGCAGATAATTTTGCTTAGTTCAAGTAAAATACCCCCAAGTTTTGTATTTTTTTTTTCTTGTTTTTGTTTTGCAGTGCATCTATTACAATATTAGAGTTCATCCATATTATCTGCTGCAAAATGTCATCTCTTTCTTTCCTGGCACATCAAATTGAAAACACCCCCACGCTGTTTATTCCCTTAGGTCCTGGCTGTGAACATCTTGGGACGCTTCCTCCTGAACAACGACAGAAACATTAGGTCAGTTTTCAGCGTTACTCCCCTCAATTCTGTCCCTTTTGCTTCTGTTTTTATCCTACATCCTCTGCTCCTTTCCCCCCACCCCCCTGGGGGCCATTGTTCATTTTCATTTCTCAAAGCCACTGGCAGCATCTCCACAGCCACAGGGAGAAAACTCTTGACAGGTTGTCATCGGTCTGAGCTATCTCATCACTTTTGCCCTGGGTAGATTTTCTCCGGAGCCACGCTGGAAGGTCACTTTCCGTCTGCCGGACAGAGTGAAGGCTCATCAATCCTTCCTCTGGGGTTTGGTATTGGAATGGTTTTCCCAGGTCCCCATCCTTAAGGGACAAGAGGTCGCTAGATACGCCTGTCTGCTGTTACCTGCAGGGGCCTTTATCACTTTGTGAGGGTAATAGGACCGGATTATTCCCGTGAGACTTTTCGTGTTGTGGAAAAGTGTTGTTTGGAGATAACAAAGAAAAAATGTGTGTAAACCGTGAAACATGTTTGTGTTGACCAAGTCATCTAGTTCCGATCCACAGTTTGTTTGTTGTTTTATTTGAAAAAATATAATATAATCTTATAATCAATCAATGTTTATTTATATAGCCCTAAATCACAAGTGTCTCAAAGGGCTGCACAAGCCACAACGCTGTGAGAAACCTTGGAGAGGACCGCATATGTGGGTAACCCACCCCACTCTAGGGGAGACCTGATGCAGTGGACGTCGAGTGGGTCTAGTGTAATATTGTGAAAGTCCAGTCCATAGTGGATCTAACATAATAGTGAGAGTCCAGTCCATAGTGGATCTAACATAATAGTGTGAGAGTCCAGTCCATAGTGGATCTAACATAATAGTGTGAGAGTCCAGTCCATAGCGGATCTAACATAATAGTGTGAGAGTCCAGTCCATAGTGGATCTAACATAATAGTGTGAAAGTCCAGTCCATAATGGATCTAACATAATAGTGAGAGTCCAGTCCATAGTGGATCTAACATAATAGTGTGAGAGTCCAGTCCATAGTGGATCTAACATAATAGTGTGAGAGTCCAGTCCATAGTGGATCTAACATAATAGTGTGAGAGTCCAGTCCATAGTGGATCTAACATAATAGTGTGAGAGTCCAGTCCATAGTGGATCTAACATAATAGTGTGAGAGTCCAGTCCATAGTGGATCTAACATAATAGTGTGAGAGTCCAGTCCATAGTGGATCTAACATAATAGTGAGAGTCCAGTCCATAGTGGATCTAACATAATAGTGAGAGTCCAGTCCATAGTGGATCTAACATAATAGAGTGAGAGTCCAGTCCATAGTGGATCTAACATAATAGTGTGAGAGTCCAGTCCATAGTGGATCTAACATAATAGTGTGAGAGTCCAGTCCATAGTGGATCTAACATAATAGTGTGAGAGTCCAGTCCATAGTGGATCTAACATAATAGTGTGAGAGTCCAGTCCATAGTGGATCTAACATAATAGTGTGAGAGTCCAGTTCATAGTGGATCTAACATAATAGTGTGAGAGTCCAGTCCATAGTGGATCTAACATAATAGTGTGAGAGTCCAGTCCATAGTGGATCTAACATAATAGTGTGAGAGTCCAGTCCATAGTGGATCTAACATAATAGTGAGAGTCCAGTCCATAGTGGATCTAACATAATAGTGTGAGAGTCCAGTCCATAGTGGATCTAACATAATAGTGAGAGTCCAGTCCATAGTGGATCTAACATAATAGTGAGAGTCCAGTCCATAGTGGATCTAACATAATAGTATGAGAGTCCAGTCCATAGTGGATCTAACATAATAGTGTGAGAGTCCAGTCCATAGTGGATCTAACATAATAGTGAGAGTCCAGTCCATAGTGGATCTAACATAATAGTGTGAGAGTCCAGTCCATAGTGGATCTAACATAATAGTGAGAGTCCAGTCCATAGTGGATCTAACATAATAGTGAGAGTCCAGTCCATAGTGGATTCTAACATAATAGTGAGAGTCCAGTCCATAGTGGATCTAACATAATAGTGTGAGAGTCCAGTCCATAGTGGATCTAACATAATAGTGAGAGTCCAGTCCATAGTGGATCTAACATAATAGTGTGAGAGTCCAGTCCATAGTGGATCTAACATAATAGTGTGAGAGTCCAGTCCATAGTGGATCTAACATAATAGTGAGAGTCCAGTCCATAGTGGATCTAACATAATAGTGAGAGTCCAGTCCATAGTGGATCTAACATAATAGTGAGAGTCCAGTCCATAGTGGATCTAACATAATAGTGAGAGTCCAGTCCATAGTGGATCTAACATAATAGTGAGAGTCCAGTCCATAGTGGATCTAACATAATAGTGTGAGAGTCCTGTCCATAGTGGATCTAACATAATAGTGAGAGTCCAGTCCATAGTGGATCTAACATAATAGTGAGAGTCCAGTCCATAGTGGATCCAACATAATAGCGAGAGTCCAGTCCATAGTGGATCTAACATAATAGTGAGAGTCCAGTCCATAGTGGATCTAACATAATAGTGAGAGTCCAGTCCATAGTGGATCTAACATAATAGTGAGAGTCCAGTCCATAGTGGATCTAACATAATAGTGAGAGTCCAGTCCATAGTGGATCTAACATAATAGTGTGAGAGTCCAGTCCATAGTGGATCTAACATAATAGTGTGAGAGTCCAGTCCATAGTGGATCTAACATAATAGTGAGAGTCCAGTCCATAGTGGATCTAACATAATAGTGAGAGTCCAGTCCATAGTGGATCTAACATAATAGTGAGAGTCCAGTCCATAGTGGATCTAACATAATAGTGAGAGTCCAGTCCATAGTGGATCTAACATAATAGTGAGAGTCCAGTCCATAGTGGATCTAACATAATAGTGTGAGAGTCCTGTCCATAGTGGATCTAACATAATAGTGAGAGTCCAGTCCATAGTGGATCTAACATAATAGTGAGAGTCCAGTCCATAGTGGATCTAACATAATAGCGAGAGTCCAGTCCATAGTGGATCTAACATAATAGTGAGAGTCCAGTCCATAGTGGATCTAACATAATAGTGAGAGTCCAGTCCATAGTGGATCTAACATAATAGTGAGAGTCCAGTCCATAGTGGATCTAACATAATAGTGAGAGTCCAGTCCATAGTGGATCTAACAAGACTGGATTTGTTGCACAGGTGGCATCCTATGACAGTTCCATGCTGGAAATCACTGAGAGCGGCCTATTTTTTCACAAATGTTTGTAGAAACAGTCTCCATGCCTAAGTGCTGGATTGTATACACCTGTGGTGATTAGGACACCTGATTCTCATCATCACACTTTTTTGTGATTTCAATATTTCACCTCATGATTGTGTTAAAAACATCACCTCACTTAATGTTTTTGGCAACAGACTGAGTCAATTCCCGCTTCTGTGTACACGACCAGGTACATCGCCATGAACTCACTGCAGAAGATAGTCGGGACAGACAACATAGCCGTGCAGCGGCACAGAGGAACCATCGTGGACTGCATGAAAGACGCCGACGCCTCTGTCAAACGGTAGCTTTTCCCTCCTGCTTTGCAGTTCATGCACGTACAGTCGTGGTCAAAAGTGTACGTACACTTGTAAAGAACATCATGTCATGGCTGTCTTGACTTTACAATCATTTCTACAACTCTTATTTTTTTGTGATGTAGTGATTGGAGCATATACTTGTTGGGCACAAAAAACATTCATGAAGTTTGCTTCTTTTATGAATTTATTATGGGTCTACTGAAAATGTGACTTGGTCAAAAGTATACATACAGCAATGTTAATATTTGCTTACATGTCCCTTGGCAAGTTTCACTGCAATAAGGCGCTTTTGGTAGCCATCCACAAGCTTCTGCTTGAATTTTTGACCACCAAAATTGGTGCAGTTCAGCTAAATGTGTTGTTTTTTTCCCGACATGGACTTGTTTCTTCAGCATTGTCCACAATCTCTTTAATATGAGCAAGCACAAAATGAATGATTTAAGCCAGGGGAGGCCCGTTACGTCGATGGCCAGCTACCGGTTGATGGCGGAGGGTGTGTCAGTCGATCGCCAGCAGAGGCATTAAAAAAATAGACCTAAAAATTAGCTGGCTGCTGCCAGATCATTATTAAGAAAAAATGACCGACAGGAAGGCGAGAAACACTTTTTATTTGAACAGATTCTCACGCCGTACCTGCCACTTATGTTTTCAGCACAAACCCGTTCAAGATTAGGCAAACAAACGGTGTACAGGGTTACAGAACAGAAACACTGATGGGTCGCCACAAGGCGCCCCGTAAAAGATGGGGAAAAAGGTCAACGCTGGGGGAGGATGAGTAAAAAAATACAATCTAGACTGGGGTCCTAAGGGGGCCCAGTCTGGAGTGGGCAAAAACCTCCATAGCAAAGCACATATACATATTACAACATACATCTCGAGATATCTAGCAACAGAGGGAAGGGAGTGCGGGGTCACGGTGGCAGGCCGCAGCTCTCAGGCGCTGACCATCCATCCATCACTCCTATGGGATTTGCGTCGAGGGCGTTGAATTTGGGGGTGGTGTATGTGTGTGTGGCGTATATTTTTGTGGATGCATGTGTGTGTGTAAGCCTGCAGCGTGTCTCTGTTCCGCGGCCTTGATGTCGTGCAGCCGATAGTCAGTCCAAAGTCAACAACAACAACAACATGTGTGTGTCCATGAGAGACAAGAAGGGAGTTTGATGTGTCTTTGCCGCACTGTCCTTCGGGAGAGTCTCCAAGCCAGGGAAACAATCCAAGTTAGAATGTTTGTAGACATTTGCTTTTTACTCTAAATTGTCTATGACTGGTCCTCAAAAATGTACTCTGTAAAGCAGCAGTTCCATTGGCAGCAAAACAGGCCCAGAGCATAATACTACTACCACCATGCTCGACTGGAGGGATGGTGTTCCTGGGATTAAAAGGCCTCACCTTTTCTCCTCCAAACATATTGCTGGGTATTGTGGCCAAACAGCTCCATTTTTGTTCCATCTGACCACAGAACTTTCCTCCAGAAGGTCTCATCTTTGTCCATGTGATGTCAGATGAAACAAAAAATTGAGCAATTTTTTTTAATGAAAACATCAAACAAAAAAACAGAAGAAGTCCGGAGCTAAAGTTTTTGACAGAAAAAATGCCGACTTTTTGACAGAAAAAATGCCGACTTTTTGACAGAAAAAATGCCGACTTTTTGACAGGAAAAACAAATCCCTTTTTTTTTTGACAGAAAAAGATTACTTTTTGACAAAAAAAAATCCCAATTTTTTGACGGAAAAAATGCCAATCTTTTAACAGAAAAAATGCAGACTTTTTGACCAAAAAAAAAGCTGACTTTTTGTCAGGAAAAATGCAGACTTTTTGACAGAAAAAATGCCGACTTTTTGACAGAAAAAATGCAGACTTTTTGACAAAAAAAAAAAGCTGACTTTTTGTCAGGGAAAATGCAGACTTTTTGACAGGGAAAAAAAATCCCAATTTTTTTTGACAGAAAAAAGATGACTTTTTGACAGAAAAAAATCCCAATGTTTTGACGGAAAAAATGCAGACTTTTTGACAGAAAAAATGCAGACTTTTTGACAGAAAAAATGCAGACTTTTTGACAGGAAAAAAAAAATCCAGATTTTTTTGACAGGAAAAAGCTTACTTTTTGACAGAAAAAATTCCCAATTTTTTGACGGAAAAAATGCAGACTTTTTGACAGAAAAAATGCAGACTTTTTGACAGAAAAAATCCAGACTTTTTGACAGAAAAAAAAAATCACAATTTTTTGACAGAAAAAATGCCGACTTTTTGACAGGAAAAATTACGACTTTTTGTCGTCAAACGTCTAAAGACTGACTGCACAGTTCCTGTCTTCACAATAAAAGCGCTGCTTCATCCTGCCTGCGATAACAAAATAAGAGTTTCAGAAAGCTAGTGAGCCACGGAGTTTGCCACCAATGTATTTCTTGTAAAGTGTATACAAAGGAGTATGGCAGTTGGACAAATAAGATGGCAAAAAGCAACCACTTTCATGTGGTATTGGACAGAAATTAGGACTTTTTTTCTCCTCCATTTGAAAATGTGGACGTTATCATCACTACTGTCTGATTCTAATCAATGCAAGTCATCAGAATCAGGTAATACACCAACATATATTCTTGTCTTCATGAAAGAAAGGAATTAAACTTGCTTGTATTATCATTTAACACCTTTAACTTGTTAACAAAAAACTCTCTTTCATAAATAAATAAATATAAATGATATATATGAATGAGGTAGATCCCCTCCACTTGGTACATTGAAAAGTAGCTCGCCTGCAGAAAAAGTGTGGACACCCCGGATTTAAGCATTCCTACACAGAGACATTGTCCCGATACCAATATTTTAGTATCGGTACCGGTACCAAAATTATTTCGGTACTTTTCTAAGTAAAGGGGACCACAAAAAAATGGCATTATTGGATTTATTTTAACAACAGATCTTAGTGTACATGGGGGCGGCATGGCGTAGTGGGTTGAGCGGCCTTGCCAGAAACCTGAGGGTTGCAGGTTCGCTCCCCGCCTCTTACCATCCAAAAATCGCTGCCGTTGTGTCCTTGGGCAGGACACTTCACCCTTGCCCCCGGTGCCGCTCACACCGGAGAATGAATGATGAATGAATGAGTTGTAAAAATGAATGATGGGTTCTCACTTCTCTGTGAAGCGCTTTGAGTGTCTAGAAAAGCGCTATATAAATCTAATCCATTATTATTATTATTATTACATGAAACATATGTTTATTATTGCAATTTAGTCCTTAAATAAAATAGTGAACATACTAGACAACTTGTCTTTTAGTAGTAAGTAAACAAACAAAGGCTCCTAATTTAGTCTGCTGACATATGCAGTAACATATTGTGTCATTTATCTACCTATTATTTTGTCAACATTATTAAAGACAAGTGGTAGAAAATTGATTATTAATCTACTTGTTCATTTACTGTTAATATCTGCTTACTTTCTCTTTTAACATGTTCTATCTACACTTCTGTTGAAATGTAATAATCACTTATTCTTCTCTTCTTTGATACTTTACATTAGTTTTGGATGATACCACACATTCGGGTATCAATCCGATACCTCATGTGTCCAGGGACATATTTCCTGAGTTTATAAACATAATATAAAAAAACAAAAACGAAATAAGATTTTGTGATGCTAAAAAATATCGATGTTATCATAGTAGTATCGACTAGATACGCTCCTGTACTTGGTATCATTACAGTGGGTGTCAGGTGTAGATCCACCAATGGCGTTTGCTTATATTGTGGCGTCCCGGAAGAGTTGGTGCTTGGGGAATTTGTTCTGTTGTGTTTATGTTGTGTTGTGCTGCACCAACAACTTATTTTTCTGTTGTTTGGATGCTTTACATTAATTTTGGATGATACCACAAATGTGGCTATCGATCCGATACCAAGTAGTTACAGGATCATACATTGGTCATATTCAAAGTCCTCATGTGTCCGGGGACGTATTTCCTGACTTTATAAACATAATATACATTTTAAAAAAACTTAAAAAGATGTTGTGATGCCAAAACATATCGACGTAATCATAGTAGTACCGACTAGATACGCTATTGTACTTGGTATCATTACAGTGGATGTTAGGTGTCAATCCACCAATGGCGTTTGTTTACATTTTGATGCCGCTGAACTACGGTGTTTAGTGAATGGTACTTGTAAGAAACTCACTTTATTTGTCGCCATGGAGGCGAGGATTAGTCATTTGGAAGTAGCTGAAACACTGCGGATGGACGTTAGCCGCTAGCTAGCTAGCCATGTCTTAAAGCCCCTCTTCCTGAGGGTGTTTCAGTGTTAAAACTTCACCTTTATCTTTACGTTTTAAGCCAAAATGCGTCCGTTTTCTCTTTTCTGTCTACACACTGTGTCTGCTTGTAAGTACTCTGTGTGTGTGCGCTGCCGAACATGCTCGTCTGCTCGTAAAACCAGCAATGACACGACGTGACGCGGGTGCGGGGAGGGGTGGTGGACCGGTACTTTTTAGAGGCGGTATAGTACCAAAAATGATTCATTAGTATCGCGGTACTATACTAGTACCGGTATACCGTACAACCCTAGTAGAAAGCATGTCACAAGTTAGTTTGTTTTCGAATTATGTACACAAAATGGACAAAATATTAAAATGAGTACTATTAGTAGTAATGCATAAAAAAAGTACTTTTCATTGTTGCATTTTAATGTCATGAAAACGTTAGACTGTAATCATTTTGATTATTAGTGTGCAAGTTCAACTATTAAAAAATTAAACAACTTTATATAATAAACAATATATTTATATTTAATATACATCTTATATTCAATATTATATTATAAATAGGGGTGTCAAATGATCTTTTTAAGTCAGTTTAAGTTTTGGAATTTGGATGAATCATGATTAATCATGGGTGATCACTCACTTGCATAATTAGTGAAGTGAATTATATTTATATAGCGCTTTTCTCTAGTGACTCAAAGCACTTTTACATAGTGAAACCCAATATCTAAGTTACATTTAAACCAGTGTGGGTGGCACTGGGGAGCAGGTGGGTAAAGTGTCTTGCCCAAGGACACAACGGCAGTAACTAGGATGGCGGGAGCGGGGATCGAACCTGGAACCCTCAAGTTGCTGGCAGGGCCGCTCTACCAACCGAGCTATACCGCCCTTAAGCAATTAAAAGTTGCTTAACACTGATGACGTCTATTAAACAAGACAAGAGGCAAAGAATCAAACAGAGGCAGAATTCAATTTGGACTCAATATTGAGGAGAAAACGTGTCGACCTGTAACCCCCTTTCAGTGTCACCCACGCTCTGCCAAAATATTGCACTCCTCCTTCTTTATTTGACTTTCTCCTCCCCACCTGACCACAGCTGCTTCCAGAGGGAAGGGGGTCGTAAACAGCGTTGCCTTTGGTTACCGAACAGTTGAAAAGAAAAAAAATCGTAAAATAGTTCAAAAAGGGTTCGTCTGGAAATTGGGCAGATCCTGCCATCTGTCCGTTTTGAAGTCACAGTGGAGTTTTACGAGCCTTCCTCCTGGTAGGCCCCAAAGACAGCACCCGTCCCCCTGCCAGGAACTCAATGTAATACAAAGCTATTGTGATCATTTACAAACAATTATTCTAACAATAACAACATCGTCTTCCTACTGGAAAATGTTCAAGGAATTTGATTGAGAGATAGCGCCCTCTGCTGGATTCGCAGCTGCAAACAGTGCCATTAATGAAACTACTTTCTGCTCAAGCTGCAATGCAAAACTATTTTCCAATTTAGAGCAGGAAAGGCTGGGATGTTTTATTTTGAAATCCAGTACATTTTTGGTGTCTTCCTATGTTCAGCCGCGCTTTAGATCTCTCCTTGGCCTTGGTGTCCGCCAGCAACATCCGCTCCATGATGAAGGAGCTACTCGTCTTCCTCTCCTCCTGCCCGCCCGAACTCCGTGCCGAAGCGGCCAGCGGGATATTCCACGCCGCGGAGAGGTGAGCCAACCACCTGCGTTCATGTTCCACTTTCACACGTGCATGTCAGTCTTTGTGCGGTGACAATTAGTTTTATGTGTGTGTTTATGACTTGCTCTAAAGCACCATTGTGTGTGTCTGTCAGGTATGCACCCTCCCAGCGTTGGCACATTGACACCATCCTGCATGTCCTCACCACGGTAAATACTCTACTGCCTTGCCTTGACATCACCTTGGGGGTCAAGAGTGTACATACACTTGTAAAGAACATCATGTCATGGCTGTCTTGACTTTCCAATCGTTTCCACAACTCTTATTTTTTTGTGATAGAGTGATTGGAGCACATACTTGTTGGGCACCAAAAAACATTTGTGAAGTTTGCTTCTTTTATGAATTTATTATGGTGCTACTGAAAATGTGAGCAAATCTGCTAGAACACACCAAAATAGCTAGAACTAGTATGCATATATCTAAAAAAAAAAAAAGGGTTTTTAAGCCTTTTTTAAAAGCATCCACAGTCTGTGGTGCCCTCAGGTGGTCAGGGAGAGCGTTCCACACGTTTAAAGTCAGTACTTTGGGAAGGCCATTCTAAAACCTTCATTCTAGCCTGATTTAGCCATTCCTTTACCACTTTTTGACATGTGCACCCAACTGCGCCCAAGACCCAACCTCCGGGCTGATGGTTTTAGCTTGTCCTGAAGAATTGGGAGGTAATCCTCCCTTTTCATTGTCCCATTTACTAATAATAATAATAACAGATTTTATTTGTAAAAATAATTTTACATTGAGTAAACAACCTCCAAAGTGCTACAGTGTATTAATTTTTTTTTTAAAGATAATAAAAATAAAAACTAGAACAGCCAAATAGCCAAATAGCTACAACTAGTATGCATTTATCTAAAAAAAGGCTTTTTTAAAAAGAAGGGTTTTTAAGCCTTTTTTAAAAGCATCCACAGTCTGTGGTGCCCTCGGGTGGTCAGGGAGAGCGTTCCACAGACTGGAAGCGGCGGAGCAGAAAGCCCATTCTCACATTGTTCGTAGCAATAAGGCGCTTTTGGTAGCCATCCACCAGCTTCTGCTTGAGTTTTTGACCACTCCTCTTGACAAAATTGATGCAGATCGGCTTGTTTCTTCAGGATTGTCCACACGTTTAAGTCAGGACTTTGGGAAGGCCATTCTAAAACCTTCATTCTAGCCTGATTTAGCCATTCCTTTACCACTTTTGAGGTGTGTTTGGGGGTCATTGTCCTGTTGGAACACCCAACTGTGCGACCCAACCTCCGGGCTGATGATTTTTAGCTTGTCCTGAAGAATTTGGAGGTAATCCTCCTTTTTTCATTGTCCCATTTACTACTAATAATAATAATAGATTTTATTTGTAAAAAGCACTTTACATTATGTAAACAACCTCCAAAGTGCTACAGTGTATTATTTTTTTTTTTAAAGATAATAAAAATAAAAACTAGAACAGCCAAATAGCTAGAACTAGTATGCATATATCTAAAAAAAATGTTTTTTTTAAAAAGAAGGGTTTTTAAGCCTTTTTTAAAAGCATCCACAGTCTGTGGTGCCCTCAGGTGGTCAGGGAGAGAGTTCCACAGACTGGGAGCGGCGGAGCAGAAAGCCCGGTCTCCCATTGTTCGTACCAATAAGGCGCTTTTGGTAGCCATCCACCAGCTTCTGCTTACATTTTTGACCACTCCTCTTGACAAAATTGGTGCAGATCGGCTTGTTTCTTCAACATTGTCCACACATTTAAAGTCAGGACTTTGGGAAGGCCATTCTAAAACCTTCATTCTAGCCTGATTTAGCCATTCCTTTACCACTTTTGACGTGTGTTTGGGGGTCATTGTCCTGATGATTTTTAGCTTGTCCTGAAGAATTTGGAGGTAATCCTCCCTTGTCATTGTCCCATTTACTAATAATAATAATAATAATAATAATATATTTTATTTGTAAAAAGCACTTTACATTGCGTAAAAAACCTCCAAAGTGCTACGGTGTATTAAAAAAAATAAAAATAAAAAGATAATAAAAATAAATAAAGATAAAAACTAGAACAGCCAAATAGCTAGAACTAGTATGCATATATATATATATATATATATATATATATATATTAAAAAAAAGGCTTTTTAAAAAAAAAAGGGTTTTTAAGCCTTTTTTTTAAAAGCATCCACAGTCTGTGGTGCCCTCAGGTGGTCAGGGAGAGCGTTCCACAGACTGGGAGCGGCGGAGCAGAAAGCCCATTCTCACATTGTTCGTAGCAATAAGGCGCTTTTGGTAGCCATCCACCAGCTTCTGCTTACATTTTTGACCACTCCTCTTGACTAAATTTATGCAGATCGGCTTGTTTCTTCAGCATTGTCCACACGTTTAAGTCAGGACTTTGGGAAGGTCATTCTAAAACCTTCATTCTAGCCTGATTTAGCCATTCCTTTACCACTTTTGACGTGGGTTTGGGGTCATTGTCCTGTTGGAACACCCAACTGCGCCCAAGACCCAACCTCAAGGCTGATGATTTTAGCTTGTCCTGAAGAATTTGGGAGGTAATCCTCCTTTTTCCATTGTCCCATTTAGGATAGGATAGGATAGGTCTTTATTGTCATTGCACAAGTACAACAAAACTATGTTTTCAGCACAAACCCGTTCAAGATGAGACAAACAAACAGTGTACAGGGTTACAGAACAGGAACGCTGATGGGTCGCCACAAGGCGCCCCGTAAAATATGGGGAAAAAGGTAAACGCTGGGGGAGGATGAGTAAAAAAAATACTATCTAGACTGGGCTCCTAAGGGGGCCCAGTCTGGAGTGGGGAAAAAACCTCCATAGCAAAGCACATATACATATTACAACATACATCTCGAGATATCTAGCAACAGGGAAGGGAGGGAGTGCGGGGTCACGGTGGCAGGCCGCAGCTCTCAGGCGCTGACCATCCATCCATCACCCCTATGGGATTTGCGTCGAGGGCATTGAATTTGGGGGTGGTGTATGTGTGTGTGGCGTATATTTTTGTGGATGCATGTGTGTGTGTAAGCCTGCAGCGTGTCTCTGTTCCGCGGCCTTGATGTCGTGCAGCCGATAGTCAGTCCAAAGTCAACAACAACAACAACAGGTGTGTGTCCATGAGAGACAAGAAGGGAGTTTGTTGTGTCTTTGCCGCACTGTCCTTCGGGAGAGTCTCCAAGCCAGGGAAACAATCCAAGTTAGAATGTTTGTAGACATTTGCTTTTTACTCTAAATTGTCTATGACTGGTCCTCAAAAATGTACTCTGTAAAGCAGCAGTTCCATTGGCAGCAAAACAGGCCCAGAGCATAATACTACTACCACCATGCTCGACTGGAGGAATGGTGTTCCTGGGATTAAAAGGCCTCACCTTTTCTCCTCCAAACATATTGCTGGGTATTGTGGCCAAACAGCTCCATTTTTGTTCCATCTGACCACAGAACTTTCCTCCAGAAGGTCTTATCTTTGTCCATGTGATGTCAGATGAAACAAAAAATTGAGCAATTTTTTTTAATGAAAACATCAAACAAAAAAAACAGAAGAAGTCCGGAGCTAAAGTTTTTGACAGAAAAAATGCCGACTTTTTGACAGAAAAAATGCCGACTTTTTGACAGAAAAAATGCCGACTTTTTGACAGAAAAAAATGCCGACTTTTTGACAGGAAAAACAAATCCCATTTTTTTTTGACAGAAAAAGATGACTTTTTGACGAAAAAAAATCCCAATTTTTTGACGGAAAAAATGCCGACTTTTCAACAGAAAAAATGCAGACTTTTTGACAAAAAAAAAAACTGACTTTTTGTCAGGAAAAATGCAGACTTTTTGACAAAAAAAAAATCCCAATTTTTTTGACATAAAAAAGATGACTTTTTGACAGAAAAAAATCCCAATTTTTTGACGGAAAAAATGCCGACTTTTTGACAGAAAAAATGCAGACTTTTTGACCAAAAAAAAGCTGACTTTTTTTCAGGAAAAATGCCGACTTTTTGACAGGCAAAATGCCGACTTTTTGACAGGGAAAAAAAATCCTAATTTTTTTGACAGAAAAAAGATGACTTTTTGACAGAAAAAAATCCCAATTTTTTGACGGAAAAAATGCCGACTTTTTGACAGAAAAAATGCAGACTTTTTGACAGGAAAAAGCTGACTTTTTGACAGGAAAAAGCTGACTTTTTGACAGAAAAAAATCCCAATTTTTTGACGTAAAAAATCCAGACTTTTTGACAGAAAAAAAATCAAAAATTTTTGACAGAAAAAATGCCGACTTTTTGACAGGAAAAATTACGACTTTTTGTCAGAAAAAATCCTGAATTTTTGTTAGAAAAAATGCAGACTTTTTGACAGAAAAAATGCAGACTTTTTGACAGAAAAAATCTCGATTTTTTTGACGGAAAAAATGCCAACTTTTTAACAGAAAAAATGCAGACTTTTTGAGAAAAAAAAAAGCTGACTTTTTGTCAGGAAAAATGCTGACTTTTTGACAGAAAAAATGCAGACTTTTTGACAGGAAAAAAAATCCCAATTTTTTTGACAGAAAAAAGATGACTTTTTGACAGAAAAAAGATGACTTTTTGACAGAAAAAAAATCCCAATTTTTTGACGAAAAAAATGCAGACTTTTTGACAGAAAAAATGCAGACTTTTTGACAGAAAAAATCCAGACTTTTTGACAAGAAAAAAAAATCCAGATTTTTTTGAGAGGAAAAAGCTGACTTTTTGACAGAAAAAAATCCCAATTTTTTGACGGAAAAAATGCAGACTTTTTGACAGAAAAAATCCAGACTTTTTGACAGAAAAATCCAGACTTTTTGACAGGAAAAATTACGACTTTTTGTCAGAAAAAATCCTGAATTTTTGTCAGAAAAAATTCCGACTTTTTGACAGAAAAAATGCCGACTTTTTGACAGAAAAAAATCCAGATTTTTTGACAGAAAAAATCTCGACTTTTTGAAAGAAAAATTCCCGACTTTTTAACAGAAAAAATCCAGACTTTTTGACAGAAAAAATGCCGACTTTTTGACAGAAAAAAATCCCGACTTTTTAACAGAAAAAATGCTGACTTATTGACAGTAAAAATGCCGACTTTTTGTCAGAAAAAATCCAGACTTTTTGACAGAAAAATCCAGACTTTTTGACAGGGAAAATTACGACTTTTTGTCAGAAAAAATCCTGAATTTTTGTCAGAAAAAAATGCAGACTTTTTGACAGAAAAAAATCCTGATTTTTTGACAGAAAAAATCTCGACTTTTTAAAAGAAAAATTCCCGACTTTTTAACAGAAAAAATCCAGACTTTTTGACAGAAAAAATGCAGACTTTTTGACAGAAAAAAATCCCGACTTTTTAACAGAAAAAATGCTGACTTATTGACAGTAAAAATGCCGACTTTTTGTCAGAAAAAATCCTGAATTTTTGTCATGCCGACTTACTATGGGTCTACTGAAAATGTGAAAATTGCTGGGTATTGTGGCCAAACAGCTCCATTTTTGTTCCATCTGACCACAGAACTTTCCTCCAGAAGGTCTTATCTTTGTCCATGTGATGTCACATGAAACAAAAATGGAGCTGTTTAGCCACAATACCCAGCAATATGTTTGGAGGAGAAAAGTCGAGGCCTTTAATCCCAGGAACACCATTCCTACCGTCAAGCATGGTGGTGGTAGTATTACCTGTTCGACTATTGATATCAGCCAATTGGACATAAAAAAGTTGTATCGGAACACTTTGAACAGATGACTACATGTATTGTACGGTGTCATGTTTGTGTGTGTTTTACACGCTCACGTTTGCCACGTATTCATTCCCACACTGGCAGGCGGGAGGTGACGTGAGGGATGAAACCGTCCCCAACTTGATCCAGCTCATCACCACCGCCTCTGACCTTCACTGCTACACCGTGCACAAGCTCTACCGGGCGCTCTTCACAGACATCTCTCAGGTGTGTGTATAGGCTTTGAGGTTAATGTATCCAGGTGTATTTTTAGAAACCAGATGAGTAATCTAAAGTGTGTGTGCGTGGTACAGAGAGAGAACACACACACATGATCCACAACATTAGATAAACCTGTTCTGCTGTGTTCTACTACTCTTTGGTTGCTTCATGAACCTAAATGACTTACAACTACAATAGTCCAGATAATTACGAGTGCTGTCCAATTAATCACACTTCTGAATTTGGATTAATCGGCATTAATCATAGCAAATGACTTTCTTGCATAATATAAATGACCGTATTTTCCGGACCATAGGGCGCACTGGATTATAATGGTCTATTTTTGATCTTTTTTCGTATATAAAGCGCACCGGATTCTAAGGCGCATTAAAGGCCTACTGAAATGAATTTTTTTTATTTAAACGGGGATAGCAGATCTATTCTATGTGTCATACTTGATCATTTCGCGATATTGCCATATTTTTGCTGAAAGGATTTAGTATAGAACAACGACGATAAAGATTGCAACTTTTGGTATCTGATAAAAAAAAGGCTTGCACCTACCGGAAGTAGCGTGACGTAGTCAGTTGAACATATACGCAAAGTTCCCTATTGTTTACAATGATGGCCGCATGAAGTGAGAGAGATTCGGACCGAGAAAGCGACAATTTCCCCATTAATTTGAGCGAGGATGAAAGATTTGTGGATGAGTAAAGTGCAAGTGAAGGACTAGTGGGGAGTTGAAGCTATTCAGATAGGGAAGATGCTGTGAGAGCCGGGGGTGACCTGATATTCAGCTGGGAATGACTACAACAGTAAATAAACACAAGACATATATATACTCTATTAGCCACAACACAACCAGGCTTATATTTAATATGCCACAAATTAATCCTGCATAAAAACACCTGCGTGTTTGTTATGCTAGCTCCTAGCTCCTCTGCTAGCTCCTAGCTCCATAGAACACGCCAATACAATTCAAACACCTGATCAACACACACAATCACTCAGCCCAAAAGACCGTTTACCTAACCCAAGGTTCATAAAGCTTATATATTTTTAAAAAGTTACGTACGTGACGCGCACATACGGTCAAGTTATCGAATGTTTAGCAGCCAAGGCTGCATACTCACGGTACCTGATATTCAGCTGGGAATGACTACAACAGTAAATAAACACAAGACATATATATACTCTATTAGCCACAACACAACCAGGCTTATATTTAATATGCCACAAATTAATCCTGCATAATAACACCTGCGTGTTTGTTATGCTAGCTCCTAGCTCCTCTGCTAGCTCCTAGCTCCATAGAACACGCCAATACAATTCAAACACCTGATCAACACACACAATCACTCAGCCCAAAAGACCGTTCACCTAACCCAAGGTTCATAAAGCTTATATATTTTTAAAAAGTTACGTACGTGACGCGCACTTACGGTACGGTACGTGTTATGCTAGCTCCTAGCTCCTCTGCTAGCTCCTAGCTCCATAGAACACGCCAATACAATTCAAACACATGATCAACACACACAATCACTCAGCCCAAAAGACCGTTCACCTAACCCAAGGTTCATAAAGCTTATATATTTTAAAAAAGTTACGTACATACGCAAAAAAAAGCCAAAGCTGCATACTCACAGTAGCACGTCTGCGTCTTTGTCATCCAAATCAAAGTAATCCTGGTAAGAGTCTGTGTTGTCCCAGTTCTCTACAGGCGTCTGTGTATCCAAATCAAAAGTCCTCCTGGTTAGAGTCTCTGTTATCCGAGTTCTTCCATCTTGACTGCATCTTTCGGGAATGTAAACAAAGAAGCGCCGGCTGTGTACTGTTGTGGCTGACTACGTTCGAAAAATACGTCCATTTCGCACCGACAACTTTCTTCTTTGCTTGCTTGGCTTCCTTCTCCATAATGCAATGAACATGATTGAAACAGATTCACGAACACAGATGTCCAGAATACTGTGGAATTATGAAATGAAAACAGAGCTTTTTCATATTGGCTTCAATGTGGAAGGCATACCCGTGTTCGTCGGGCTACGTCACGCGCATACGTCATCCTCAGAGGCGTTTCGAACCGGAAGTTTAGCGGCAAATTTAAAATGTCACTTTATAAGTTAACCCGGCCGTATTGGCATGTGTTATAATGTTAAGATTTCATCATTGATATATAAACTATCAGACTGCGTGGTCGGTAGTAGTGGGTTTCAGTAGGCCTTTAAAGGCCTACTGAAATGAATTTTTTTTATTTAAACGGGGATAGCAGATCCATTCTATGTGTGTGATATTGCCATATTTTTGCTGAAAGGATTTAGTAGAGAACATCGACGATAAAGTTCACAACTTTTGCTCGCTGATAAAAAAAAGCCTTGCCTGTACCGGAAGTAGCGTGACGTCGCAGGTTGAAAGGCTCCTCACATTTCCCCATTGTTTACACCAGCAGCGAGAGCGATTCGGACCGAGAAAGCGACGATCACCCCATTAATTTGAGCCGGGATGAAAGATTCGTGGATGAGGAACGTGAGAGTGAAGGACTAGAGTGCAGTGCAGGACGTATCTTTTTTCGCTCTGACCGTAACTTAGGTACAAGCTGGCTCATTGGATTCCACACTTTCTCCTTTTTCTATTGTGGATCACGTATTTGTATTTTAAACCACCTCGGATACTATATCCTCTTGAAAATGAGAGTCGAGAACGCGAAATGGACATTCACAGTGACTTTTATCTCCACGACAATACATCGGTGGAGCACTTTAGCCACGGAGCTAACGTGATAGCATCGGGCTTAAATGCAGATAGAAACAAAATAAATAAACCCCTGACTGGAAGGATAGACAGAAGATCAACAATACTATTAAACCATGGACATGTAACCACACGGTTAATGCTTTCCAGCCTGGCGAAGCTTAACAATGCTGTTGCTAACGACGCCATTGAAGCTAACTTAGCTACGGGACCTCGTCAGAGCTATGATAAAAACATTAGCGCTCCACCTACGCCAGCCCTCATCTGCTCATCAACACCCGTGCTCACCTGCGTTCCAGCGATCGACGGAGCGACGAAGGACTTCACCCGATCATCGATGCGGTCGGCGGCTAGCGTCGGATAGCGCGTCTGCTATCCAACTCAAAGTCCTCCTGGTTGTGTTGCTGCAGCCAGCTGCTAATACACCGATCCCACCTACAGCTTTCTTCTTTGCAGTCTTCATTGTTCATTAAACAAATTGCAAAAGATTCACCAACACAGATGTCCAGAATACTGTGGAATTTTGCGATGAAAACAGAGCTTTTTGTATTGGATTCAATGGTGTCCGAATACTTCCGTTTCAACCATCGACGTCACGCGCATACGTCATCATACATAGACGTTTTCAACCGGAAGTGTGGCGGGGACTTTAAAATGTCACTTTATAAGTTAACCCGGCCGTATTGGCATGTGTTGCAATGTTAAGAGTTCATCATTGATATATAAACTATCAGACGGCGTGGTCGCTAGTAGTGGCTTTCAGTAGGCCTTTAAAGGAGTCCTATTACGATTTCCAACACCTCCAAATGTGTTAACTCAGATGCACCGTACAATGGAACAGCTGGCGTGCAATAAGCACAATACTTACAGTATTAACACTTTCTGGGGCACAACAACAAGAAGATACACCACATTATAAACTATACATTACTGCCATCTAACGTCCGACACTTTGCAACTGTAATTGCGACTTACTGCAATACCTGCAAATGAGACTCAAATTGTGATAACGAAACACAATGTAACAACGGGACAGTAGTTGTCATAATCGGCTCATTTTAAAAATTTGGAGTAAAAATATTTGATTTTATTACCAAAAACAATTAATGTGAGTATGAATGTTGTCTGTCTATCTGTGTTGGCCCCGTGATGAGGTGGCGACTTGTCCAGGGTGTACACCGCCTTCCGCCCGAATGCAGCTGAGATAGGCTCCAGCACCCCCCCCCCCCCCCGCTAATATACATTGGCTTTTCTATTGACCTGCTACTGAACACCATTAGCGATTTTACATGGCGATTTCAACACCTCCAATGCACCGTACAATGGAACAGCCGGTGTGTAATAAGCACGATATTTACAGTATTAACACTTTCTGGGGCACAACAAAAAAACAAAAAACTACACACTAAACTATCAGTGTTTCCCATAAACTGCCAGGATACCTGTGGTGGTGGGGGCGTGGCTATGGGCGTGGTCACCATGACATCATCGAGTAATTTGCATAATTTACTACAATGATATGATTTTCTCTAAAAAGGCTCAAAAAATGTATACTTACTAATTAATAATAACAGTTTTGTTTTAAACGTCCATCCATCCATCCATTTTACAATATAATTACAACACTTTATGTACATATTTATATACAGATTTGAACAATAAGTTATTCACTGAAATATATTTATTAATTGTGGTTCTTAAAAAATATATCTTATAAAATATAAAAGCTAAAATGTCTCTTAAAGCTCTGCCCCTTTAATTAGTGCATACTAAATAATTTAAATTTAGCCTACTACTACAACCATATTATTTACCAGCAACATAAAGTGAAACAGAGGCAGAGGTGTCCTGCCACAGTCAGTAACAAATAAACAGAAAACAGGAGTGGTCAAATACAAATAAGGCAACAAGAGAAGTATCCTACACTTCTCTTTTGTAATGTGTTTCCCACACATTCATTTATTTGTGGCGGCCCGCCACGAAATAATTACGTCCGCCACAAATAAAAAAATTAAAAAAATAATTTTATTTTTTTTATTCTGTCCAGCTTCTCAGGCAAATCATATCGGCTGTTCAGATTTGCCTGAGAAGCTGGACAGAATAAAAAAAATAAAATTATTTTTTTAATTTTTTTATTTGTGGCGGACGTAATTATTTCGTGGCGGGCCGCCACAAATAAATGAATGTGTGGGAAACACTGACTATACATTACTGCCTTCTAACGTCCAACACTTGCAACTGTAATTGCGACTTGCTGTAATACCTGCAAATGAGACTCAAATTGTGATAAAAACACGATGTAACAACGGGACAGTAGTTGCCATAATCGGCTCATTTTAAAATGTTGCAATAAAAAAATGAGATTTTATCATCCAAAACAAATGAATATTAAGACTCACAAAAGTACCAGAAATTGGTACTGTTGAGTACCGGTATCAGTTCAAATGGGACGAGTACCCATTTCTACCTGCAACTATACATGATTAATGCAAAAAGTTTTTTTGTGATTAATCACATGAATTAACTCCTTATTTTTGACAGCCCGAATAATTACCTAATAAATGCTTTAAAGTTCCTTTTTTTTTTAGTAATATTCAGAGCGTGTAAATATACACATGAGAATAAAATGCTGCTAAAAAAAACGATAAAACCAGATACGACTTACACTTACAGTATCAAACCTGTTAAATTGGATCATTCATAATGCTAGGTTCACACCAACGGCGCTTTAAAGCGTTATAGCGTAACAAAGCCTGATTAAAGCGTGAGGGTCCTAATGGATGGTGGGAAAGCTTGTAGTGAAGCGGGACATGCGGCAAGTTCGCCAAAAATTTTTAAACGGTTTAAAAAAATTCTGCGCTCTGTCAAGAATGGAATAAAACGCCGAGAGCGTATCAAAGTGTGACAAAGCTCAGCAAAACTTGACTAAAAGCGTAGGAAAGCTTAACAGATCTTGGTTCAAAGCGCGGACCCCAGTCTACAACTACAAATAGGAAGTGACTGTGATATTGACTAGTGACATTGAAACTTTTATGTAAAACCAACACAGGATTACAAATCCATTCTCTTTTGCATCATTGCCTTTTTTATACGATGATCATTGTTTCTGTACTTCTGCTGTTTGATGTTGCAGTTTGACATTACTGTCTATCATTTTCTGTATGAAAATGTTAATAATAAAGAGAATATGTTACGTTTTATAAAAGAAAAGCTTTTTATTATTTTCAACTAGCATAAAAAATGAAAGATAGATATTTATTAAGATGAGAAAAATAAAAGAAATGAAGATATAAAACATAATATAACGGGAAAAAAAGAGAAATTGAAAAAATAAATTAATATAAAAAATAAAAGAAATGCCATTTAATGTTGTCAACTAGCATAAAAAATGAAAGATAGATATTTATTAAGATGAGAAAAATAAAAGAAATGAAGATATAAAACATAATATAACGGAAAAAAAGGCGAAATTGAAAAAATAAATGAATATAAAAAATGAAAGAAATGCCATTTAATGTTGTCAACTAGCATAAAAAATGATAGATATTTATTAAGATGAGAAAAATAAAGCAAATGAAGATATAAAACATAATATAACGGAAAAAAAAGAGAAATTGAAAAAATAAATGAATGTAAAAAATAAAAGAAATGCCATTTAATGTTGTCAACTAGCATACAAAATGAAAGATAGATATTTATTAAGATGAGAAAAATAAAAGAAATGAAGATATAAAACGTAATATAACGGGGGAAAAAAGAGAAATTGAAAAAATAAATGAATATAAAAAATAAAAGAAATGCCATTTAATGTTGCCAACTAGCATAAAAAATGATAGATATTTATTAAGATGAGAAAAATAAAACAAATGAAGATATAAAACATAATATAACGGGAAAAAAAGAGAAATTGAAAAAATAAGTGAATATAAAAAATAAAAGAAATGCCATTTAATGTTGTCAACTAGCATAAAAAATGATAGATATTTATTAAGATGAGAAAAATAAAACAAATGAAGATATAAAACATAACGGGAAAAAAAGAGAAATTGAAAAAATAAATGAATATAAAAAATAAAAGAAATGCCATTTAATGTTGTCAACTAGCATAAAAAATGATAGATATTTATTAAGATGAGAAAAATAAAACAAATGAAGATATAAAACATAATATAACGGAAAAAAAGAGAAATTGAAAAAATAAATGAATGTAAAAAATAAAAGAAATGCCATTTAATGTTGTCAACTAGCATACAAAATGAAAGATAGATATTTATTAAGATGAGAAAAATAAAAGAAATGAAGATATAAAACGTAATACAACTGGAAAAAAAAGAGAAATTGGAAAAATAAATTAATATAAAAAATAAAATAAATGCCATTTAATGTTGTCAACTAGCATAAAAAATGATAGATATTTATTAAGATGAGAAAAATAAAACAAATGAAGATATAAAACATAATATAACGGGAAAAAAAGAGAAATTGAAAAAATAAATGAATATAAAAATGTGTGGAAAACAGTATACTGAGTTTTTCACATTTTTTTCTTATTTTTGTTGTAACAATGCACAACAGAGCTTGATAATCGTGTCAGAGCCTGATTTAAAGCGTCAGGATCGCATCAAAACGTAATAAAAGTTCAATAAAGCGTAATACAACGTATCAAAGCATGATTTAAAGCGTATCAAAACGGGATCAAAGTGGCATCAAATCGTGAGGAACGGTAACAAAGCAGCAACTAATTCGTATCAGAGCGTATCAGAGCATATCAAAGCATAACATTACTTCGGAGATCGGGAAATTCGTGGAAAAATTGACAAAAATGACGGCGCTTTGCTCGCCGCTTTATAGCGCGGCAAGCGCCGTTGGTGTGAACCAGGCATAATAGATTATGATGGTCAAAATAACAGAAAGCTGGTTTATTAGTTACTTATCACTGTTGTTCCTGTGAAAATCCATGTAAAATAGTCAAGAGCTTTGTGTTGAAACCTATTTGTTGTTGTTTATGTGTGTCTGCAGCACCCCCTGGTGCAGGTGGCGTGCTGGTGCATAGGCGAGTACGGCGACCTGCTGCTGAAAGGAGAGTGCCAGGAGATGGAGCCTGTTGAGGTGACAAACATGTTGTCCTCGACGTGTTCTTTTTGTTGTTGACACATCGTCCCAATTAGGTGACCGAGGACAGCGTGCTGGACGCCCTGGAAACGGTTTTGCAGTCGCACATGTCCACCCCGGTGACCAGAGGCTTCGCTCTCACCGCCACAATGAAACTGAGCACCCGCATCACAGAGAACGTGGAGTAAGATTCACTTTTTTTTTACAATGTCATGGCTGTCTTGAGTGTCCAATCGTTTCTATAACTTATTTTTTTTGTGATAGAGTGGTTTGTTGGTCACAAAAAAAAACATTCATGAAGTTTGGTTCTTGTCAGGTTCAAACACTGATGACATTTATTAAACAAGACAAGAGGCAAAGAATTAAACGGAGACAGAATTCAATTTGGACTCAATCTTGAGGAGAGTCGTCTGTACACCGTACCCTTGTACGGTATCTCAGTACGCTCTGCCAAAAGATTGCACTCCTCCTTTTACTTTGGACCCTCCCCCCAACCACATGGCCACCGGTTTCCAAAGGACAAAGGTTGCAAAAAGTTCACAGAAAAGGTCGTAAACAATTCACAGAAAAGGTCAGTTCAAAAAGAGTTCGTAAAATAGCTGAAAAAGAGGTCCATAAAATAGTTCAAAAAGAGTTCGTCTGGAAATTGGGCAGATCCTGCCATCTCTCCGCTTTGAAGTCCTTGGGTTAGAACAGGGGTGTCCAAACTTTTTCCACTGAGGGCCGCACACGGAAAAATTAAAGCCTGCGGGGGCCATTTTGATATTTTTTATTTTCAAAAAATAACAAAATATATGGATTTTTTATTTATTTTACCTTTAGGGGTCCCGGGGACCATAAAGGGTCTCAGTCATTAAAATGTTAAAAATAAGTCAGATTATTATTTTTTTTAACTTATTTAACGCTTACAGTAAATCTCTATATCAACTTCAAGTTGATATAAAGTAATACAAATTAAAAAAAATGTTTTATGGCTTTTCTGTCAAAAACAACTTAGTTTTTTCTATAGTAAAACTGAAATATGCAGTATTTAGTCATTAGAGCCCTAAAAGATCAATAATGCAGGACACCATTGATTTTAATTCTTTCATTTTTTTTGAGTAATCACAGTGAAAAGATAAATAAAAAAATCACTAAAAATATTTGGGATCCAAAAGGTGCCCCACTCATAAAGTGATACATTTGCATTAGTTTTTTTTTTACTTTCAACACTTATATTACGAGATCAACTTCAGATATATCTGTCCATTTTATGCTGGAACTATTATTTTGTTTGTTTTATGCGCTTTTGTCAAAGAAAACTTTGATGTTTTTATATGGCTACTACACAATATATGCAATATTTACCACATAAAACATTTTAAAGTGAAATATTTGAAGTCATTGGAGCCCTGAAAACAATTCTTTATAACATGGATTTTTTTGTCTTTTTTTTTTTTTTTTTTTGAGCAATGGCAAAAAAAGAAAAAGACAAAAGAAGAAAAAAACAGCCTGCATGGCAGCTTTTGTGTCAACATTTAACTTCTCACCTCATTCCACTTTTTTTAATGTTCTTTTTTATTTTTACAATAGTATTTCCAGAATGTGTGGCGGGCCGGTAAACAATTAGCTGCGGGCCGCACTTTGGACACCCCTGGGTTAGAACAATATCTTTTTGTTGATTACCATACATGAGAGAAAACAAACACCTTCATCTACACAGTGGAGTTTTACGAGCCTTACTCTTGGTAGGTTTCAAAGACAGCTTTTGTCTTCTCACCAGACCCTCAATGTAACACAAAGTTTTTGTGATCATTTAGAAATAATTATTCTAACATTTCTTTTATGAATTTATTATGGGTCTACTGAAAATGTGACTTGGTCAAAAGTATACATACAGCAATGTTAATATTTGCTTACATGTCCCTTGGCAAGTTTCACCGCAATAAGGCACTTTTGGTAGCCATCCACAAGCTTCTGCTGGAATTTTTGACCACTCCTCTTGACAAAATTGGTGCAGTTCAGCTAAATGTGTTGCTTTTCTGACATGGACTTGTTTCTTCAGCATTGTCCACACGTTTAAGTCAGGACTTTGGGAAGGCCATTCTAAAACCTTCATTCTAGCCATTCCTTTACCACTTTTGAGGTGTGTTTGGGGTCATTGTCCTGTTGGAACACCCAACTGCGCCCAAGACCCAACCTCCGGGCTGATGATTTTAGCTTGTCCTGAAGAAATATATAATGTATAATGAAAAATGTAAGAAATGTATAATCACTCGCCATACAGCGATAGATGATGTCTATTACCTGACAACTTAGCTACCTCTCTTTGTTTATAATGTCTATTTTATGCTGGATTTACTCTCTATTTTATGCTGCGGCTGTTACATATACTGTAATATTGTGCATGGTAATTGTTATATATTATAAACATAACATAATATAATATATCAGTATATAATAATAGATTTTATTAGTAAAAAGCACTTTACATTGAGTAAACAACCTCAAAGTGCTGCAGTGTATTAAAAAATAAAAATAAAAACTAGAACAGCAAAATAGCTAAAACTAGTATGCATATATCTAAAAAAAAAAGGCTTTTTAAAAATTTAAAAAAAAAAGGGGTTTTAAGCCTTTTTTAAAAGCATCCACAGTCTGTGGTGCCCTCAGGTGGTCAGGGAGAGCATTCCACAGACTGGGAGCGGCGGAGCAGAAAGCCCGGTCTCCCATTAATCGTAGCTTTGTCCTCTACAAATCCTATACTGTACATAAGTTATGTAAATATTACGTATATATGTTACTTTTTATATTGCTTTTAGTCTATTTTATACCTGCATTGTCCTTTCCATCCTTTGTAACTGAGCTACTGTGTGAAACAATTTCCCTCGTGGATCAATAAAGTTTGTCTAAGTCTAAGAAAAATATTTTTGTTCCATCTGACCACAGAACTTTCCTCCAGAAGGTCTTATCTTTGTCCATGTGATACCAGATGAAACAAAAATTGAGCTGTTTGGCCACAATACCCAGCAATATGTTTGGAGGAGTGGCCAGGAACACCAGACCTCCAGTCAAGCATGGTGGTGGTAGTATTATGCTCTGGGCCTGTTTTGCTGCCAATGGAACTGGTGCTTTACAGAGAGTAAAAGGAGGATTACCTCCAAATTCTTCAGGACAAGCTAAAATCATCAGCCCGGAGGTTGGGTCTTGGCCGCAGTCGGGTGTTCCAACAGGACAATGACCCCAAACACACCTCAAAAGTGGTAAAGGAATGGCTAGAATGAAGGTTTTAGAATGGCCTTCCCAAAGTCCTGACTTAAACGTGTGGACAATGCTGAAGAAACAAGTCCATGTCAGAAAACCAACACATTTAGCTGAACTGCACCAATTTTGTCAAGAGGAGTGGTCAAAAATTCAAGCAGAAGCTTGTGGGTGGCTACCAAAAGTGCCTTAAACCCTTTTAAGGCCCAAGCTGTTTGTTCATTTTTATATTTTTCTTTGCTATTTGGGCTTATTGGACCCTAATTAGAATAAAAAACTAAGAATCATCTTTCGATATGATGAACTTAGTCCATAAGTACACAAACGTGTACGTCATGTTTAGTGACATGCTAATTCTTATTTTTCCCAAATTCCATTGTATGTTATACTCTTCTGACACCACCAGATGGCAGTATAAGTGTCCACATAAGTGGCCATAAGACCCCAATTCAGTAGTGTACACAATTTTGGAAATAAGAGCTAAAATGTGCTGTCCACGCATGTGGCCACTAAGCCTTTAGAGGGACATGTAAGCAAATATTAACATTTGAACTTTTGACCAAGTCACATTTTCAGTAGACCCATAATAAATCCATAAAAGAAGCAAACTTCATGAATGTTTTTTTTGGTGACCAACAAGTATGTGCTCCAATCACTACATCACAAAAAACTAAGAGTTGTAGAAATGATTGGAAACTCAAGACAGCCATGACATGATGTTCTTTACAAGTGTACGTACACTTTTGATCGTGACTGTACGTTGCCATCCAAGCAACAACGAACGTCTTTTACATGGACGCCCCTGCTTATTTCAGCAAAACGATGCCAAGCCGCATACACAATTGTATATAGGGATGTCCGATAATATCGGCATGCCGATATTATCGGCCGATAAATGCGTTAAAATGTAATATCGGAAATTATCGGTATCGTTTTTTTTATTATCTGTATCGTTTCTTTTGTTGTTTTTTTTATTAAATCAACATAAAAAACACAAGATACACTTACAATTAGTGCACCAACCCAAAAAACCTCCCTCCCCCCATTTCTTTCTGTTATCAATATTCTGGTTCCTACATTATATATCAATATATATCAATACAGTCTGCAAGGGATACAGTCCGTAAGCACACATGATTGTGCGTGCTGCTGCTCCACTAATAGTACTAACCTTTAACAGTTAATTTTACTCATTTTCATTAATTACTAGTTTCTATGTAACTGTTTTTATATTGTTTTACTTTCTTTTTTATTCAAGAATTTTTTTTTAATTTAGTTATCTTATTTTTTTTTTTTTTTTTTAAAGTACCTTATCTTCACCATACCTGGTTGTCCAAATTAGGCATAATAATGTGTTAATTCCACGACTGCATATATCGGTTGATATCGGTATCGGTTGATATCGGTATCGGTAATTAAAGAGTTGGACAATATCGGACATCCCTAATTGTATATGATAACAATAGCACCACAAAAAAGACAACATATTTATGAAAATAGGAGATTATAAAAGAACTGATACTGTTATCGGTATTTGGATGGATCGGACCAAACCCTAGCAAATGGCGACTGAGTTCAATTCAATTGGATGAAATGATGACGGATTTAACGTCCATCTTCTTGGTTTCCAGCCGCATCCGGAGCATCGTGAGTATTTACGGCAGCTGCATTGACGTGGAGCTCCAGCAGAGGGCGGTGGAGTACAACGCCCTCTTCCAAAAATATGACCACATGAGGTTTGGACATGATTTAAATCTGCGAGACCCTAGGCTGGGGGGGGCTGACCGCTCCTTGACCGCGTCCACAGGGCGGCGGTGTTGGAGAGGATGCCTCTGTTCGAGAAGAACTCCCCGGGTCACACCAACGGAGACGCCGTCAAAGAGGTGAAGCAGAGGGAGGTCTCACTCCCGCCACAAGCGGCGAACCAGGTGAGAATATAACTCTACTGCTTAATTTGGATTGATTGATTGAGACTTTTATGAGTAGATTGCACAGTACAGTACATATTCCGTACAATTGACCACTAAATGGTAACACCCCAATACGTTTTTCAACCTGTTTAAGTCAGGGTCCACAATATGGGGGCCAAAAATATGAATACAAACCATGAAATGTTTATAAATCAGCCTAAAAAAACGTTCGAGATTGTCCGCTCCCGGTCTGTGGAACGCTCTCCCTGACCACCTGAGGGCGCCACAGACTGTGAATGCTTTTAAAAAAGGCTTAAAAACCCTTTTTTTTTTTTTTTTTTTAAAAAACCTTTTTTTTTTTAGATATATGCATACTAGTTTTAGCTATTTGGCTGTTTTTATTATCTTTTTATTTTTATTTTTTTAATACACTGCAGCTCTTTGAGGTTGTTTACTCAATGTAAAATGCTTTTTACAAATGAAATCTATTATTATTATTGTGGCGTCAAAATGTACAGTCGTGGTCAAAAGTGTAAAGAACATAATGTCATGGCTGTCTTGAGTTTCCAATCATTTCTACAACTTATTTTTTTGTGATAGTGATTGGAGCACATACTTGTTGGTCACAAAAAAAAAACATTCATGAAGTTTGCTTCTTTTATGAATTTATTACTCACCTGTCGCTGTCTTCGAGGCCGGTCCTTGCACACCCCCGTTCCGCGGCAGGCCCGCAGGCCACGCCCCCCCTCCACATCCTCCTTTTTCATTGTCCCATTTACTCTCTGTAAAGCACCAGTTCCATTGGCAGCAAAACAGGCCCAGAGCATAATACTACCACCACCATGCTTGACGGTAGGCCTGGTGGTGGGCTAAGCAGTTTAACAGAGAGGTTCTGTGCGTAGTGAGTCAGAACTGATAAATCTAGTTGTACTATGTTCCTTCTAGCATTCCAGTAAATGAAGCGTGTGTTTTTTTTTTTACCGAAGGTGTGTAACCTCTTGGACCTGCTGGGGGACACCGGGGAGCCAGTTCAGCCCGGTCCAGCTCAGGGCAGCGCAGCACCCGGCCTGTCCGTCAACACAGCAAGACCTGCCGGGGAGGACCTCCTGGACCTGTTGGGGGGCTTTGAACCACCAACCCCACCGACCGCAGGTCTCACACTGACACACTTGGACTATCAGGTTTCAGTTGCAGCTCTAATTTGGTATTACACCAGAAGTTTTGAACCAAAATTAATTAAAAAATATATATAATAAAATTATATTATCATTATCATAATTTAATATAATTTTTCATGATTTTAATATATTTTTCAATAATTATTTTTATTGATACAGCAAATCTGATTAATAACACTTTAAAATTTTAATTAATCATGATTTATAAAATTAGGTGATTCACACTTTACAATTTGGATGAATCACATTTTTAAAAATGTCGATTAATCACACTGTAAAATTTGGATTAATCACATTTAAAAAAAATTAATCAACCACTTTCTAATTTGGATTGATCACGATTAAAAAAAAATCAGATTAATCACACTTTAAAATGTCAATTAACCAAGATTAAAAAAATCTGATTAATTGCACTTGAAATGTTGTATTAATCATAATTAAAACGTTTGATTAATCACACTTTCAAATTTGGATGTGTGACAATTAATAAAATCAGATTAATCGCACTTTAAAATTTCAATTAACCATGATTTAAAAAATTATTAATTGCACTTAAAAAATGTATTAGTCATAATTAAAACAGAGTAACCATTTTAGAATTTGGATTAATCACAATTAAAAAATCAGATTAATCACACTTTCAAATTTGGATGTGTGACAATTAATAAAATCAGATTAATCGCATTTTAAAATTTCAATTAACCATGATTAAAAAATCTGATTAATTGCACTTGAAATTTTGTATTAATCATAATTAAAACATTTGATTAACCACTTTAGAATTTCGATTGATCACAATTAAAACATCGAATTAATCACACTGTAGAATTTGGATTAATCACAATTAAAAAATCAGATGAATCACACTTTCAAATTTGGATGTGTGACAATTAATTAAATCAGATGAATCGCACTTTAAAATGTCAATTAATCATGATTAAAAATATGATTAATAGCACTTGAAATTTGTTATTAATCATAACTTAAAAAATGTATTAAGCACTTTAGACTGTGGATTGATCACAATTAAAACAATTTAATTAATCACACTTCAGAATTTGGGTTAATCCCAATTAAAAAATCAGATTAATCACACTTTCAAATTTCAATTAACCATTATTTAAAAAAATCAGATTAATTGCACTTGAAATGTTTTATTAATCATGATTAAAACATTTGGAATTTGGATTGATCACAATTAAAAAGGCATTGAGAGAGTGAGAACGTGCTGAAGCGTGACTTTGCCCGTGTGCCCACAGCCCCCACCACCACCACCACCACCACCACCACCGTGTACCAGAAGAACGGCGTGACGTTGACGCTGAGCTGCGAGAAACAGTCGGACGCCAACCTGACCGTCACGCTCACCGCCTCCAACTCCTCCGACTCGGACATCTCCAGCTTCGCACTCCAGGCCGCCGTTCCCAAGGTTAGTGTTTGACATCACTCATTAAAAGACACATAGAGAAATGATGCAATCTCCTTGTTGTTGTTTCATGTTGACTATAGTCATGTCAAATGGCAACTTTATGGCTTTAAGGAACACGAAACAAACAAAAACTCACCACTAGTACACTTTTCTCAGACCATAGGGTGACTAGGGTGGTAGAAGCTGGGGATCGAACCAGGAACCCTCAGGTTGCTGGCACAGCCACTCTACCAACTCCGCCACGCCGTCCAATTTGACAGATTTTTGAGGGCTGTGTGCAATGTTCTATATTTTCAATGGAACATTTCAAGTTTTGGTGTTGTTTACTGGCGTCATATTGCAGTCTACACGTATCTCTTATGTGTGACTGCCATCATATTGCAGTCTACATGTATCTCTTATGTGTGACTGCCATCATATTGCAGTCTATACATATCTCTTATGTGTGACTGCCATCATATTGCAGTTTACACGTATCTCTTATGTATGACTGCCATCATAGTGCAGTCTACATGTATCTCTTATGTGTGACTGCCATCATATTGCAGTCTACACGTATCTCTTATTGTGACTGCCATCATATTGCAGTCTACACGTATCTCTTATGTGTGACTGCCATCATAGTGCAGTCTACATGTATCTCTTATGTGTGACTGCCATCATATTGCAGTCTACACGTATCTCTTATGTGTGACTGCCATCATAGTGCAGTCTACATGTATCTCTTATGTGTGACTGCCATCATATCGCAGTCTACACGTATCTCTTATGTGTGACTGCCATCATATTGCAGTCTACACGTATCTCTTATGTGTGACTGCCATCATATTGCAGTCTACATGTATCTCTTATGTGTGACTGCCATCATATTGCAGTCTACATGTATCTCTTATGTGTGACTGCCATCATATTGCAGTCTACATGTATCTCTTATGTGTGACTGCCATCATATTGCAGTCTACATGTATCTCTTATGTGTGACTGCCATCATATTGCAGTCTACACGTATCTCTTATGTGTGACTGCCATCATATTGCAGTCTACACGTATCTCTTGTGTGACTGCCATCATATTGCAGTCTACACGTATCTCTTATGTGTGACTGCCATCATATTGCAGTCTACACGTATCTCTTGTGTGACTGCCATCATATTGCAGTCTACATGTATCTCTTATGTGTGACTGCCATCATATTGCAGTCTACACGTATCTCTTATGTGTGACTGCCATCATATTGCAGTCTACACGTATCTCTTGTGTGACTGCCATCATATCGCAGTCTACACGTATCTCTTATGTGTGACAGCCATCATATTGCAGTCTACACGTATCTCTTGTGTGACTGCCATCATAGTGCAGTCTACATGTATCTCTCATGTGTGACTGCCATCATATTGCAGTCTACACATATCTCTTAAGTGTGACTGCCATCATATTGCAGTCTACATGTATCTCTTATGTATGACTGCCATCATATTGCAGTCTACACGTATCTCTTATGTGTGACTGCCATCATATTGCAGTCTACACGTATCTCTTATGTGTGACTGCCATCATAGTGCAGTCTACATGTATCTCTTATGTGTGACTGCCATCATATTGCAGTCTACACGTATCTCTCATGTGTGACTGCCATCATATTGCAGTCTACACGTATCTCTTATGTGTGACTGCCATCATATTGCAGTCTACATGTATCTCTTATGTGTGACTGCCATCATATTGCAGTCTACATGTATCTCTTATGTGTGACTGCCATCATATTGCAGTCTACACGTATCTCTTATGTGTGACTGCCATCATATCGCAGTCTACACGTATCTCTTATGTGTGACTGCCATCATAGTGCAGTCTACATGTATCTCTTATGTGTGACTGCCATCATATTGCAGTCTACACGTATCTCTCATGTGTGACTGCCATCATATTGCAGTCTACACGTATCTCTTATGTGTGACTGCCATCATATTGCAGTCTACATGTATCTCTTATGTGTTACTGCCATCATATTGCAGTCTACACGTATCTCTTATGTGTGACTGCCATCATATTGCAGTCTATACATATCTCTTATGTGTGACTGCCATCATATTGCAGTCTACATGTATCTCTTATGTGTGACTGCCATCATATTGCAGTCTACATGTATCTCTTATGTGTGACTGCCATCATATTGCAGTCTACACGTATTTTTGGGGTTTTAATGCAGACTATTGAACAGACTTAATCTGTTTGATCTAAAAATGCTAATGTTAGGGTCGGCGTTGGGAGAGTGGCCGTGCCAGCAGGCTGAGGGTTCCTGGTTCGATCCCCACCTTCTACCAACTTCGTCACGTCCGTTGTGTCCTTGAGCAAGACACTATAACCCATTTACAGACTTCCACAAATGATTTTTTTAAATGTTTCTTAAAGCCAGAGAGTTTGATTGGACTGGTTTTGTGTGTTTTGTCCTCAAAGTCTGGACCGTACAACACAAAGCTAACATGTTCTTAAATCTGGTTTTCAAATTTGGCTTCAGTAAATTGGACATGATAAATGTGGCGGGGGCACATTTATTGTTCCTATTTTCAAGGGATCACTAGATTTAATTTTGAAAATTCATGTTTGGACCCCAAAAATATAAGACTCTCGCCCCTGAGGCACTTGCAAAAATTAGTGAGTTTTTTTTTGTTTTTTGTCCAGAACCTCAAAAATGAGACGTAAAAGGTGTGCTAATTGTTGTACAAAATGTGGCCACTATTTGAGTGAAAATGTGAAATGTGTTCTTGCAGAGCGTCCACTTACTCATGAAGGCCCCCAGTGGAGATCTACTTCCTGCACGAGGCGCAGCTCGGATCACCCAGCTGGTCGTCCTCAACAACCCCAACAAGGTGAGTGAGGACCCTCACACCCACCGCACAATCTTTGGGAAAAGTCCTCCCAGGTTCTTCACTTCTAAGGCCGTCTAAATAGAGCCGGGCGACTACAATCGGAGATTATCCCGGGTTACCCAGAATTCACGGTTTTCCTGAAATTTTCTCCCCATTAAAAATGAATGGGCCATTTTTGAAACTTGCACATTTCTCAATCGATTTGGAACCGTTCCATTCACGCATATCATTCACCATACCCTTCACACACATTTTAGTTCTACGCAGAGTTGTCCTAGTTCTAGTTTGACAAAGTAGTTATAGTTCTACAGAGTAGTTGTAGGTGTACACAGAGTAGGTCTAGTTCTACACAGAGGAGTTATAGTTCTAGACCAGACCTGGGCATTGTGCGGCCCGCGGGCCGCATCCGGCCCTTTGTACGTCCCTGTCCGGCCCGCGTGAGGCCAATTATAAATTACAAAATAAATTTTAAAAAGCATCTATTTCGAGTGTGCAATACAACGGTGCTGCTTTTGTTTTGAAAAGCGTTATTTGTATTACTTCCGTGTGGACGTGTGCTCGTGCGCGCAGCGGCAATCTCAAATTACAAAATAAATTTAAAAAAACATCTTTGTCGTGCGTGCAATACAACTGTGCTGCTTTTATTTTGAAAAGTGTTATTGTGCGTATGTCCTGTGAGGGAAGGCGCACAGCGACTAAAAAGAGAAAAGTTGATGACGAATGGCGTGTTTTCAACAAGACAAGTAAAGGTAAAGCTGTGTGCTTATTTGTGGTGCACACGTTGCTGTGTTTAAAGAATATAGTGTAACGACCTGCTGAAGTAGATGTTGTCTTCTTGAGTTGCGTAAATGAGGAGTGAGGAGACGTGCGTGTGGAAGGAACGAGATATGTTGAGCTGTGTTAGTATAGCTTGCTCAATAAAAGTTTAAAAAGAGCGTCAGACTTGATGTGCACTTCTTCTGGACGCTACAATTGGTGGCAGAAGTAAAACTTTGCGCATACTGCACTGTTTGTGTGCTACGTCATCGGGAGGTACGTGCCACGTGAGGAGCTCGCCGCAAAGAGAGAGAGAGAGAGAGAGAGAGTGTTTACAGGTGCAGCCACGCTGCTTGCCACGGGGGGAATTCCGCCCTCAATGAAGACTCCCAGGTTTGATGGCAAGGCGAACTGGGAGGCATTTCATCCCACTTCTGACATCAATTGTAGCGTCCAGAAGAAGTGCACACCAAGTCTGATGCACTTTTTAAACTTTTATTGAGCAAGCTATACTAACACAGCTCAACTTATCTCGTTCTTTCCAAAAGGAAAACCAATCCTCACTCCTCATTTCCGCAACAGCAACGCTTCCTCCTTCTTCGCCAATCACCTTACAGGCGTGCTACGTTCACAATGTTTTCTTATCTGGTTAAATAAAGGTTTTACAACAAAGAGGATGCAGGATAAAGTGACAGAAATTGAAATTTTTGTATTGTAATATACATCAGGAAGTGTTGTGTAAGAAAGTGTTAAAAATAAAACCATCAAAAGCCATCTGCTTTTGTATAAAGATAAGTTAGGTTAAATGAAAATATTATTATTATTATTATCTATCTTACGGTATATCAAAAATAATTTGAGCAAAATTTAATTGAAATATTGTCAGTGTGGCCCCCCAGCAGTGCTCAGGTTGCTCATGCGGCCCCCGGTAAAAATTAATTGCCCACCCCTGTTCTAGACAGAGGAGTTGTAGTTCTACACAGAGTAGTTCTAATTCTACACAGCGTAGGTCTAGTTCTACACAGAGTAGGTCTAGTTTGACGCAGAGTAGTTCTAGTTCGACACAGAGTAGTTATAGGTGTACACAGAGTAGTCCTAGTTCTAGTTTGACAAGGTAGTTATAGTTCTACAGAGTAGGTCTAATTCTACACAGAGTAGGTCTAGTTCGACAGAGTAGTTCCAGGTGCACACTGAGTAGGTCTAGTTCGACAGAGTAGTTCCAGGTGCACACTGAGTAGGTCTAGTTCGACAGAGTAGTTCCAGGTGTACACAGAGGAATTGTAGTTCGACACAGAGGAGTTATAGTTCTACACAGATGAGTAGTTCTAATTCTACACAGAGTAGGTCTAATTCTAAACAGCATAGGTCTAGTTCTACACAAAGTAGGTCTAGTTCGACAGAGTAGTTCTAGTTTGACGCAGAGTAGTTCTAGTTCGACACAGTAGTTCTAGTTCGACGCAGAGTAGTACTAGGTGTACACAGAGTAGTTCTAGGTGTACACAGGAGTTGTAGTTCGACACAGAGTAGGTCTAATTCTATACAGAGTAGTCCTTGTTTGACGCAGAGTAGTCCTAGTTTGACAGAGTAGTTCTAATTTGACGCAGAGTAGTTCTAGTTTGACGCAGTAGTTCTAGGTGTACACAGAGTAGTCCTAGTTTGACAGGGTAGTTCTAGGTGTACACAGAGTAGTTCTAATTCGACGCAGAGTAGTTCTAGTTTGACACAGTAGTTCTAGTCTACACAGAGTAGTTGTAGTACTACACAGGGTAGTTCTACACTGAGTAGGTCTAGTTCGACAGAGTAGTTCTAGTTATACACAGAGTAGTTGTAATAGTACACTTAGTAGTTGTAGTTCTACACAGAGCAGTTGTAGTAGTACCCAGAGTAGTAAGTATGAACAACAGCAAGAAGGAGATGTATGTGTAAAGTTCAGAACCTTCTCTAAAACAGTTGCCCTCTTTACATTCACCCTGCTGCCTTGCCTCGACGGAGATCGAAACTGAAAGTTAACTTGTCGTATGAGTTGTCCACACCTGGTACATCCTCGCACAATTACAACTAGAGGGTGTAAGTGTCATGTCTGTTGATCATGTTTTTGTTTTGGCCATGTGTTGTTTGTTTTTTGGACTCTTTTTAGTTCCCGGTTGCACTTCCTTGTTTGTTTCCATAGCAACTCATTGGTTTTCACCTGTCCTGTCACGCACCTGTTTTCACCGATCATGTCACTATTTAAATCCGTCTGTTTCTGTTCGTCCCGGCGACATCACATTCATGCTCCGCACACTTTTTCATCACGCTTCTTCAGGCCAAGTTCACAGTTCCTTGTCAAGTAAGTTCTTGTTTAACGTCTATAGTTCTCCGCCTTTAGTTTTCATAGTCAACTTTTTTTTACCTCCGCTGTGAGCGCCTTTTGTTTGTACTTTTTTTGAGTTAGAATTAAAAACGTATTTCAATTCACGTCTCGCACGCGCCAATTTTCCGTTGCCTTCTGGGAGAACAAACCAGGCCAAGGACCCAGTCGTGACCGTAAGACGACAAACAGGGTGTGAGACAAAGCTAGTAAGGATGCTCTCCATGTCACCTCCTCCCCCGCAGGTCAACCTGAAGATGAGGATAAGGATGTCTTACTCCAGCCAAGGAACTACCACTCAGGACATGATCCAGATCGACTCCTTCCCCGGACTGACCTGACCAGCCGCTTGGTAGTGTGCGAGCACCACACCTTTTATAGTGTTGTCTCCTTGGCAACAAATGAAGTATTCCCACTCTCCATACAAGGTGTCACATTCAGGGGTTGTAGCGGGTATTTACTTCCAATTTGTCCTTCTGAGCGGGCGTGAAACACTCCTGATGCTCCACTCCTCACTGCTCCTGTGCCTTCCTTTTGTGTGACCATGCAATCAGACCCTTTTTAAGCTCTTTTTATGGAACCTCATTTGGCTTTTTATTACAAAAGCCTTTTTTGGACAATTAATTTTTTTAAATTTCGTAAAAATTCCATTTAATTTTTCATTGCGTGAGTAATATTTGTGTGTTTAAAAAATCTATTAGTTTTTGTGCAGAAATATTCATTCATTCAAAAATCATGACTCACTAGTTTGAGACTGGAGGCGAGTATTCTGCACAAAAACACATTTTTACACTGAATTTTTAAACACAAATTGAATATTTTAACACAATTTTTGATCCCATTAAATCGTCAGCATAATTTGATGTAAAAAAAAAAAAAAAATCACTAAATTCTGCTAGATAAATTAATTGTCTAAAAAAAAAAAAGTGTTGGTAATAAAACAAAATAGAAAAGTATTCATAGAGCTTCACTTTATCCCACATTTTATGTCACGGCCTTATTCCAAAATGGACCAAATTCTTTTTTATCCATAAAATTCTCCACACAATACCCCATAATGACAATTAAATATATATATATTTTTCAGATGTATTAAAAATAACAAAAAACACACATATCTTTGGTCAGTTTGTAATAAATTAGCAAAATAAACATCACATTGTCATGATGGGGTATTGTGTGTAGAATTTTGAGGACAAAAAAAACCCAGTCCATTGTGGAATAAGGCTGTGACGAGTGTTGTGAATACTTTCCCTACGCCATGTATATATACTCATGTGGTTATACTTCTACAGGATGTATTTATTTCTGTACATGGACAACTTTGGAATGACTTGTAGGTATCAGATCAGTTTCTCCCACCGTATCCTTTTTTTTTTTTATTTTTTAAATAAAGTTTGGGAAGCTTGTGTTGATTTACTCTGCAGTTAACTTTCCCTCCCACTGAACACACCAATAAAGGTGTTTATAGATAGGAAGTCACCATTTGTGACATCATTTTATACACCAGGGCTTCTTAACCCATCTTTTCCACTACAGAGGGGGCCAGGGACCACTCCAGTACTAACACTGAATTAGTCACCTTACTCTTTAATAATTATATCTAACTTACTTACAGTTTACTACCTTGTCAAATGATATAAAAGCATGTGCTAACCACAAATATTATTGATATAACAAATAAACCTTAGGCTTAGGTCAGGCTGATTAGAAAAAGAAGTACTAACCAAATAAACAATACATGTACATACAATATGTACTATGTTGTGCTAAAATTAAATGTTTCTTAATAAAAGTAAAGTGCAAATAAATACAACTTCACATATTTAGTCATAATTTCTGCGCTGAAAAGATTTCCCTGACATTGTTTTATACCACAGGTGTCAAACTCAGGGGAAAATGTGTGTTGATAAACTACGTCCATAATTTCGCCTTGCAGAGTGGAAAGCTTCTCCGAGATGTTATCCAATTTGCTTTTATTGTCAAATATATGGTGCTATTTTATTATTTTTACAACATATTACTGTAAATAGAAATACAGTACCTCTCTTTAATTTTATTTTGGCAACTCAGCTGCCAGTTTTTTTTTAACCATAATTAAATGTGGTACCATAAAATCATCAACCGTGGATTTTAAAAAAACAAACAAACCGACACCTCAGTGGACAGAATTTTACTGTAAAAAAACAAACATTGGTCGTTTTTTTCTCAAAAAAAAAACTCCCTCAATTTTACAGTAAAGTCTATTGGTCATTTTAATAGTGTACAATTTGATGGATAACTTGTAGGGCTGTGAATCTTTGAGTGTCCCACGATTCGATTCAATATCGATTCTTGGGGTCACGATTCGATTCAAAATCGATTTTTTTTTTTTCAATTCAAAAACGATTTTTTTCCCGATTCATTCGATATTCAATACATAGATTTCAGCAGGATCTACCCCAGTCTGCTGACTTGCAAGCAGAGTAAAAAGCTTTTATAATTGTAAAGGACAATGTTTTATCAACTGATTGCAATAATGTACATTTGTTTTAACGATTAAATGATCCAAAAATATGACTTATTTTATCTTTGTGAAAATATTGGACACAGTGTGTTGTCAAGCTTATGAGATGCGATGCAAGTGTAAGCCACTGTGACACTATTGTTCTTTTTTTTTTTAATAAATGTCTAATGATAATGTCAATGAGGGATTTTTAATCACTGCTATGTTGAAATTGTAACTAATATTGATACTGTTGTTGATAATATTCATTTTTGTTTCACTACTTTTGCTTTGTTCTGTGTGGTGTTTGTGTGTCCTCTCAATTGCTCTGTTTATTGCACTTCTGAGTGTTGCTGGCTCGGGTTTGGAATTGGATTGCATTGTTATGGTATTGCTGTGTATTGTTTTGTTGGATTGATTAATTAAAAAACGTTTTTTTTTTTTTTTTAAATAAAAAATAAATCGATTTTTAAAAAAATAGAATCGATTCTGAATCGCACAACATGAGAATCGCGATTTTTTTCCCACACCCCTAGTATCTTGTGTTTTTTATGTTGATTTAATAAAAAAAAAATTAAAAAAAACGATACCGATAATTTCCGATATTACATTTTAAAGCATTTATCGACTGATAATATCGGCAGGCCGATATCACCCGACATCTCTAATAATGTGTTAATTCCACAACTGTATACATCGGTATTGGTTGATATCGGAATCGGTACTGAAGAGTTGGACAATATCGGCAAAAAAGCCATTATCGGACATCTCTAGTATTTTATTGACATTATTTCCAGGCAGGCCACATAAAATGAGGTGGAGGGCCTTGAGTTTGACACCTGTGCACTAGACACAGCTTGTTTATAAAAGTATAATAAAACTCCTCATAGGAAGTTGCCAACTTTGTGACATGATACAATGCACTTTAATGAGCATTGCAAAGAACCACTAATTCAGCGAGTTGTATTTGTCATGCACTTCATTCTGCTGTGTTTATCTGGCACTATGCGTACGTTAAAGCGGTCCCCGGTGGGAACAGGTCGGGGA
>NC_084744.1:58875948-58918448 GCF_033978785.1 Entelurus aequoreus | reverse complement strand
GCGGGATCCCTTCCTTTTCCTCCACCCGTTCTTTAATTCGCTCCACCTAGAAAGCCAGAAAAAAAATGTTGTGTTTTGAGCGGCAATATACAGTCGCGACCACACTTGTAAAGAACATCATGTCATGGCTGTCTTGAGTTTCCAATACTTTCTACAACTCTTATTGTTTTGTGCTAGAGTGATTGGAGCACATACTTGTTGGTCACAAAAAACATTCATGAAGTTTGCTTCTTTTATGAATTTATTATGGGTCTACTGAACATGTGACTTGGTCAAAAGTATACATACAGCAATGTTAATATTTGCTTACATGTCCCTTGGCAAGTTTCACTGCAATAAGGCGCTTTTGGTAGCCATCCACAAGCTTCTGCTTCAATTTTTGACCACTCCTCTTGACAAAATTGGTGCAGTTCAGCCAAATTTGTCGGTTTTCTTCAGCATTGTCCACACATTTAAGTCAGGACTTTGGCAAGGCCATTCTAAAACCTTCATTCTAGCCGGATTTAGCCATTCCTTTACCACTTTTGAGGTGTGTTTGGGGTCATTGTCCTGTTGGAACACCCAACTACGCCCAAGACCCAACCTCCGGGCTGATGATTTTAGCTTGTCCTGAAGAACTTAGACTTAGACTTCCTTTTTGTTGTCATTCAAATTTGAACTTCACAGTACAGCCAAGAACGAAATTTTGTTGCATTAGCTCATGGTAGTGCAGGATAAAAAATCAATAAGGTGCAGATATAAATAAATAGATTACTGTACAGATACATATATTGCTCTTTTGCATATGTGTACAGCTCCACTAATGGACATCGGAGTGTTACTTTCAAAGGCAAAATTAAAGTATTGCTAGAAACATAATTTTATATGGGACTTTATTGTATTATACACTACCGTTCAAAAGTTTGGGGTCACCCAAACAATTTAGTGGAATAGCCTTCATTTCTAAGAACAAGAATAGACTGTCGAGTTTCAGATGAAAGTTCTCTTTTTCTGGCCATTTTGAGCGTTTAATTGACCCCACAAATGTGATGCTCCAGAAACTCAATCTGCTCAAAGGAAGGTCAGTTTTGTAGCTTCTGTAACGAGCTAAAGTGTTTTCAGATGTGTGAACATGATTGCACCAGGGTTTTCTAATCATCAATTGGCCTTCTGAGCCAAAGAGCAAACACATTGTACCATTAGAACACTGGAGTGATAGTTGCTGGAAATGGGCCTCTATACACCTATGTAGATATTGCACCAAAAAGCAGACATTTGCAGCTAGAATAGTCATTTACCACATTAGCAATGTATAGAGTGTATTTGTTTAAAGTTAAGACTAGTTTAAAGTTATCTTCATTGAAAAGTACAGTGCTTTTCCTTCAAAAATAAGGACATTTCAATGTGACCCCAAACTTTTGAACGGTAGTGTATGTATAGTACGTGTTCCAAAAAGAAAAAAGCATAAAACACAGTATATATAAATATACTAAATGTACAAAAGAGAATAAATATTCAAAATAATCTAGTTTGGTTACGCCATCATGAGCGCAACACAAGGTTGTAAAAGTTTCAACTACAATTCTAAATAAGATGTCAAAAGCAAACTGAAATCAAATACACACAGCTTAAAGATTGATCAATACCTATTTATGATGATTTATCAAAATATACCTGAACAGAATGCTCATGAATGCTATGAATCGCTTTTTTCCAAGTTTTTGGGGCATTTTTATGCTACTTCCAAGCATCTCCTTTTTATTATCGTTGATTTTAAATGGTCAAACTAATGCATATTATATATGCGTGCCCTAGTAAACAAAATAAAGAGTCATATTTATTTTGATTGTTACATTTTGAAGTACATTTGTGCAGGTGGGTGCACCAGAGCTGTACACATATGCATTCACGTTTATGGATGTATGTTATATTGTCTTTATATTCCATTATGGAGGTAATCCTCTTTTTTTCATTGTCCCATTTACTCTCTGTAAAGCACCAGTTCCATTGGCAGCAAAACAGGCCCAGAGCATAATTCTACCACCACCATGTTTGACGGTAGGCACGGTGTTCCTGGGATTAACGGCCTCCAAACATATTGCTGGGTATCGTGGCCAAACAGCCCAATTTTTGTTTCACCTGACCACAGAACTTTCCTCCAGAAGGTCTTATCTTTGTCCATGTGACGTCAGACGAAACAAAAATGAAAAATAATTGGAAAGTCAAAGACAGCCATGACATTATGTCCTTTCCAAGTGTATGTCAACTTTTTAATCGCGACTGTCACACGCGTTTTTTTTAACATCTTTACCTTATCCGTGGGCTCGATGTCGATCTCTATTTCTTTCCCAGTCAGAGTCTGAAACAAAAGCATCATTGGATTTATGTTTATTCCCTAATTCACAGGGTCACATTTCTGTGACCTAAAAAAACAACAATTTATTCGACCTGGCATCTTATGTTGCTGTAAATGTCTAAATGTAACTAATAATCTTCCTGATTTAACCACGTTAAAGCTGAACTAGTATAGTTAAGTTAGTCTCACGGCTGATGTTAATATTTATTAGACGACATACCTAAACTAGTAGCAACTATGCTAGTAGACTAATAATAGTTACTTTATTCAATAACGAAGCAACACAGCTGACTTATTATTAGTTTAATCACACATTTAAGTTGTCCTTTTTAAAACAGTGCTAACAAATAATAAAGCCAAATAGAGCCAAATAAATAAGCTTTAAAACAAGCGACCATCTTTTTTTTAACGGACGAGCTCGCCTCACTCGGCGCTGCTTTCGTATAATTATGACAAATAAACGCCTTACCTTCACTTTAATCAGCATTTTGACGGATGACTTAAGATATAACTTGAAGTTATATGGACATTCGCCGAATAAAGCGCTAAGAGTGCTAGTTCTTCCAAAATTGCTCGCCGGGATGATTCAGGAGTACTTCCGGTGTCACATAGAAAACTGTTCCGGCCACACTGTGCAAGTGCATGACGTTCCGCTTTGCCATTTTGTTTATTAATAGAATTTTGACGTTTTCTAACGTAAGCGATGAAGCTTTTGAGGCTAAAGTGTGACATTATACACGTTTTTGATTATGTAGATGAAATATTTTAGATAATTTTTGAACGTTGGAAAAACATTTTTTTTTTACAATAATATCCGTAAATGTTAATGACGACTTTTTTTTTTTTTAACGTAAAAACACTGCTTTGATTTAAAAAAACAAAAATATTACTACTTATACTTGCTGCAGACGTTTATGGTGGTGTTTGTATTGTTTTCAAAGACCACAAATCTTTTTTTTTTTTTTTTACTTACCCTCGTACTTTTTTTTATTTTAATGACCTTTGTTTTTAGAACAATTTAGAACCTCTGTAATTTAAATAAATATATGATATGCAAAAAAAAAACACTTTATGTTTTTGCACTAACACAGTCCTAAAATGTTCACAAGTACATTAATGTAATAAATGTAATGGCGGTGAGCAGCCAGTAGGACGAACCACCTGTTTATTTTTTTTTCATTTTTTTATAAACCTTTATTTATAAATTTCAACATTTACAAACAGTTGAGAAATAATAATCAAAGTAAGTACAAAAACAGTACAAAACAGCGCCAGGGGGTTGTAAATTCAAAGTAACTATAATAGAATGCAAAATAAAATAGATAAAAATAAATATGTTTGCTAAATGACGTAATCATCTAATTTGCATAATTTCCTAAATGTACCGGTAATTGTGTATCGTATTAATTCTGAAGACGTACAGGTACATTTTCTATTCTGATTTCAGATCGACATTTGCAATAAAAGTGAGCAATAGTTTACTTATTTTGCACTATTGGCTTTATTTTGTTGAAACAATTGTATGTCATAAACTGAATAATTGTATCATTTTGTTCATATTCTCTTATATTGTTGAATTTATATATTGTTAGATAGTCCACAAATATGTTCTGAAGGATTTGAATAAAAGACAATAGTATTTTTTATTTTATTGACTTATTTTGCACTACTGGCTTTATTTTGTTTTAACAATTGTATGTCATAAAACTGAATAATTTTATCATTTTTTTTATAATATGTTTGTAATTATATATTGTTAGATAGTCCACAAATATTTTCTAAAGGATTTGAATGAGACAATAGTATTTATTTTTTGTTGACTTATTTTGCACTATTGTTTTTTTTTGTTCAGTGACATAAAACTGAATAATTGTATCATTTTGTTTATAATGTCTCATATGTTTGTAATTATACATTGTTAGATAGTCCACAAATATTTTCTAAAGTATTTAAATGAGAGACAACAGTAGTTGTTTTTTTTTTGCTTTGTTTTAAAAAAAAAAAATCTTTCTGTTGCATTCTAATTATAATCAGCAAATTACAAGCACCACCTTTAAAAAGTACATTATCAGTTAAGGATGTAAACTACTCACGATTTAATTTTGATAGCACCTCTACTATCAGTATTACTGTGCCTGTATTTCCTTGGTATCAATTCTGCACACACGTTTGCAGTATCGCCCAACCCTGCTGACCACCTGTGATGGTACAAGACACTATAAGCCTTTATTTCCTTTTTTAAATATTTTTACTTTTATTATTCCTTTATTTTTAATTTAATTGTAGTTTTTTTTGTATTTATTTTTTTAATTAATTTTAATTAAAAACAATTTTTTAATATTACTTTTGTTTTTCCAGATAACAATATCGTATCAAAGACACTCTATTTTTTTTGTGTGTGTGTCTTTGAAATAAATTAATAAATGAAATATTTTATTTGGTATGGAAATGATATCCAAAATAACAATTATTAAAGAAACTAGTCAAATAAAATCAGAAACGAATCTTTTCAAAACCGGCTCGAGGTTACAGAAAACTCCTCTTGGTTTGAATTGCCCAAAAAAAAAGTATTTTGTTTAATGTATTCTTAAAAAAATTCATAATTCTAAATATATATTTTTGAAAATCATGAATTCTGATGTGAATCGATTTTTTTCAGCACCTCTACTATCAGTAATACTGTGCCTGTATTTCCTTGGTATCAAATCTACACAAGCGTGTGCAGTATCGCCCAACCCTGCTGACCACCTGTGCTGCACACCTGTGCGTCATTGCAGTGATGGTACGAGACACTATAAGCCTTTGTTTCCTTTTTTAAATTTTTTTTACTTTTATTATACCTTTATTTTTAATTAAATTTTCGATTTTTTGTATTTATTTATTTTTTAAATTTAACAATTTAATTTAATTTAATTTAATTTAACAATTATTTCTTTATTTCTAATTATATTGTATTTTTTTTATATTGATTTATTTTTTAAATTTTATGTATTTATTTTGTTTAATATTACTATTGTTTTTCCAGATGACAATATCGTATTAAAGACACTCTTCTTTTTTTGTGTGTGTGTGTGTGTGTGTCTTTAAAATAAATTAATAAATGAAATATTTTATTTGGTATGAAAATTATATCCAAAATAATAATTATTAAAGAAACTACAATAAAATAAAATAGAAAATAAAATCATAATTGAACCTCTTCAAAACCGGTGCGGAATTTGTCTAAAAAAAAAAAACGTCTTTTAAAAAATTTACTGTTAAAAAAAATGAATAATTCAGAATATATATTGTTGAAAATAATGAATCGATTCGGATGTGAATCGATTTTTTTCAGCAACTTTACTATCAGTTATACTGCTCCTGTATCGTTTTATGTTTCCTTTTTTACATTTTTTTAACTTTTATTATACCTTTATTTTTAATTAAATTTTCGGTTTTTTGTATTTATTTCTTTTTAAAATTTAACAATTTAATTTAATTTAACAATTATTTCTTTATTTCTAATTATATTGTGTTTTTTTTGTATTGATTTATTTTTTACATTTTATGTATTTATTTTGTTTAATATTACTATTGTTTTTCCAGATGACAATATCGTATTAAAGACACTCTTCTTTTTGTGTGTGTGTGTGTGTGTGTGTGTGTGTGTGTGTCTTTAAAATAAATTAATAAATGAAATATTTTATTTGGTATGAAAATTATATCCAAAATAATAATTATTAAAGAAACTACAATAAAATAAAATAGAAAATAAAATCATAATCGAACCTTTTCAAAACCGGTGCGGAATTTGTCTAAAAAAAAAAAACGTCTTTTAAAAAATTTACTGTTAAAAAAAATGAATAATTCAGAATATATATTGTTGAAAATAATGAATCGATTCGGATGTGAATCGATTTTTTTCAGCAACTTTACTATCAGTTATACTGCTCCTGTATCGTTCTATGTTTCCTTTTTTACATTTTTTAAACTTTTATTATACCTTTATTTTTAATTAAATTTTCGTTTTTTTGTATTTATTTATTTTTAAAATTTAACAATTTAATTTAACAATTATTTCTTTATTTCTAATTATATTGTATTTTTTTATATTGATTTATTTTTTACATTTTATGTATTTATTTTGTTTAATATTACTATTGTTTTTCCAGATGACAATATCGTATTAAAGACACTGTTCTTTTTTTGTGTGTGTGTGTGTCTTTAAAATAAATTAATAAATGAAATATTTTATTTGGTATGAAAATTATATCCAAAATAATAATTATTAAAGAAACTACAATAAAATAAAATAGAAAATAAAATCATAATCGAACCTTTTCAAAACCGGTGCGGAATTTGTCTAAAAAAAAAAAAACGTCTTTTAAAAAATTTACTGTTAAAAAAAATGAATAATTCAGAATATATATTGTTGAAAATAATGAATCGATTCGGATGTGAATCGATTTTTTTCAGCAACTTTACTATCTGTTATACTGCTCCTGTATCATTCTATGTTTCCTTTTTTAATTTTTTTTAACTTTTATTATACCTTTATTTTTAATTAAATTTTCGGTTTTTTGTATTTATTTATTTTTTAAAATTTAACAATTTAATTTAATTTAACAATTATTTCTTTATTTCTAATTATATTGTATTTTTTTTTATATTGATTTATTTTTTACATTTTATGTATTTTTTTGTTTAATATTACTATTGTTTTTCCAGATGACGATATCGTATTAAAGACACACTTCTTTTGTGTGTGTGTGTGTGTGTGTGTGTGTCTTTAAAATAAATTAATAAATGAAATATTTTATTTGGTATGAAAATTATATCCAAAATAATAATTATTAAAGAAACTACAATAAAATTAAATAGAAAATAAAATCATAATCGAACCTTTTCAAAACCGGTGCGGAATTTGTCTAAAAAAAAAAAACGTCTTTTAAAAAATTTACTGTTAAAAAAAATGAATAATTCAGAATATATATTGTTGAAAATAATGAATCGATTCGGATGTGAATCGATTTTTTTCAGCAACTTTACTATCAGTAATACTGCTCCTGTATCGTTCTATGTTTCCTTTTTTAAATTTTTTAAACTTTTATTATACCTTTATTTTTAATAAAATTTTCGTTTTTTTGTATTTATTTATTTTTAAAATTTAACAATTTAATTTAATTTAACAATTATTTCTTTATTTCTAATTATATTGTATTTTTTTTATATTGATTTATTTTTTACATTTTATGTATTTATTTTGTTTAATATTACTATTGTTTTTCCAGATGACGATATCGTATTAAAGACACACTTCTTTTGTGTGTGTGTGTGTGTGTGTGTGTGTGTGTGTGTGTGTGTGTGTGTGTGTGTGTGTGTGTGTGTGTCTTTAAAATAAATTAATAAATGAAATATTTTATTTTGTATGAAAATTATATCCAAAATAATAATTATTAAAGAAACTACAATAAAATTAAATAGAAAATAAAATCATAATCGAACCTTTTCAAAACCGGTGCGGAATTTGTCTAAAAAAAACAAAACGTCTTTTAAAAAATTTACTGTTAAAAAAAATGAATAATTCAGAATATATATTGTTGAAAATAATGAATCGATTCGGATGTGAATCGATTTTTTTCAGCAAATTTACTATCAGTTATACTGCTACTGTATCGTTCTGTTTCCTTTTTACATTTTTTTTTAACTTTTATTATACCTTTATTTTTAATTAAATTTTCGGTTTTTTGTATTTATTTATTTTTAAAATTTAACAATTTAATTTAATTTAACAATTATTTATTTATTTCTAATTATATTGTATTTTTTTTATATTGATTTATTTTTTACATTTTATGTATTTATTTTGTTTAATATTACTATTGTTTTTCCAGATGACGATATCGTATTAAAGACACTCTTCTTTTGTGTGTGTGTTTAAAATAAATTAATAAATGAAATATTTTATTTGGTATGAAAATGATATCCAAAATAATAATTATTAAAGAAACTACAATAAAATAAAATAGAAAATAAAATTATAATCGAACCTTTTCAAAACCGGTGCGGAATTTGTCTAAAAAAAAAAAACGTCTTTTAAAAAATTTACTGTTAAAAAAAATGAATAATTCAGAATATATATTGTTGAAAATAATGAATCGATTCGGATGTGAATCGATTTTTTTCAGCAACTTTACTATCAGTAATACTGCGCCTGTATCGTTCTTATCTGTACTGGAAAGTTCATATTTGAATGACAATAAAAAGGAAGTCTAAGTCTATTTCCTTGGTATCAAATCAACACAAGTGTGTGCAGTATCGCCCAACCCCTGCTGCCCACCTGTGCTGCACACCTGTGCGTCATTGCGGTGATTAGACAGGAAGTGGGTATATAATCCCCCTCCAGGTGCACAGTTAGCTAGAGTCACCATGATCCACCTGTGCCTGGGCGTGCTGATCTTGGCTGCGTTAGCGGCGGGCGAGGATAAAGGTATTGTGGGGGGGGGGGAGAACTCTCGCCGTTGTCACGGGGGCGCCCATTAACATCTTTTTGTCTCTGCAGCGATCCGCATCGCCTGCGGGAAGAACCGGGTCAACGTCACGTGGAGGCTCAGTCGCCAGTTGGCGCCGCACGGGAGCCGCTTCTTCCTGGGCAACTGCATCCGCTCGCACGCCGCCAAGCTGCCCGGCGGGGAGGTGGAGCTCCAATTCGACGTCTCCTTCTCTGAGTGCAAATTCACCAAGCTGGTACTTTGATTTATTTCTTCTAAAAAAGGGATTTTGTTGGTAAGTGTTTGTGTCCGCAGATGAAAGGCAAGCACGTGGTCTTCCAGAACAAACTGACCTACAGGCCGCAGTCTAAATCCAAGCCTCCAGCTTATGAGTACCCCGTCAGATGCGTCTACGACAGGTACGTTTATTTTTTTTTACTTCCCTTCCTCCGGGTCGCCATTTTATTAACACTTTAACCTTTTGTCAGGTTCAAACACTGACATTTATTAAACAAGACAAGAAGCAAGGAATTAAACAGACAGGATTCAATTTGGCTCAATAGAGGAGAAGCGTGTCGACCTGTAGCCTCTTACAGGGTCACCCACGCTCTGGCGAAAGATTGTACGCCACTTGGGGCGGTAGAGCGGTCATGCCAGCAACTTGAGGGTTCCAGGTTCGATCCCCGCTTCCGCTGTCCTGGTCACTGCTGTTGTGTCCTTGGGCAAGACTCTTTACCCACCTGCTCCCATTGCCACCCACACTGGTTTAAATGTAACTTAGATATTGGGTTTCACTATGTAAAGCGCTTTGAGTCACTAGAGAAAAGCGCTATATAAATATACAGTACTTCACTTCACACTTTTTATTTGGACTTTCCCTGTTTACATAACAGCTGTTTCTAAAGGCAGTTTCTATGTAAACAGCCATTTTCGGTCAATTAACACAAAAGAAAAAGATGGCTTGGGTTGGTCCTGGATCGAGCTTGGGCAAATCTTGGATCCATTTTCTACCGCTTGTCCCTTTTGGGGTTACGGGGGATGCTGGAGCATATCTCAGCTGCATTCGGGTGGAAGGCGGGGTACACCCTGAACTTACTCAGTGGCCTAGTGGTTAGAGTGTCCGCCCTGAGATCGGTAGGTTGTGAGTCATACCAAAGACTATAAAAATGGGAGCCATTACCTCCCTGGTTGGAATTGGTGGGGTTAAATCACCAAGAATGATTCCTGGGCGTGGCCACTGCTGCTGCCCACTGCTCCCCTCACCTCCCAGGGGGTGAATAAGGGTCAAATGCAAAGGACAAATTTCACCACACTTAGTGTGTGTGTGACAATCATTGGTACTTTAACTTAACTTAAGTTGCCACCTCATCACAGGGCTTCTTGTATATATATTTTCTATATATTTATTTATTTATATGTATATATTTTGTATATATTTTTAAAATATATTGTGTATAATTTTTTTGTATATGTATATATTTAAAATATATTGTGTATATATAAATATATATTTTGTTTTTAAAATACATTATGTAGTATATACTTTCTATTTATTTATTTATACATATATTTAAAATGTATTGTATATTTTATTTGTTTAAAATATATTGTGTATAATATATATATGTATTATGTTTATATTTTCAAAAAAATTGTATATATAAATTGTTTTTAAAATATATTTTTATATATACTTTCTATATATTTATTTATATGTATATATTTAAAATATATTGTATATTATTTATGTTTTGAAAATATGTGTAATTTTTGTATATATACTTTCTATATATATTTATATGTATATATTTATTTTTATTTTATGTTAAAATATATTGTGTATAATATATATATATATATATATATATATATATATTTATTTTTTTTAATAAATGTATTTACTATGTATATATTGTGTATATAAATGTATAATATATTTATGTGTGTATATATATAACTTCTATATGTATTTTGTTGTTTGTGCAACAAAGACAGCTTTCATCTGTTCACCGGGAACTCTGAGAACAGAAATTATTTTTTTGTGGATAATTTACATACAATTTTTGTGACACCTTCAGACCCGAGGCGTGGGTTCCACCCTTCTTGAACCCGGGCTTCAGTGCGTCGGCGGGACGAGGCGGCCTCATCTTCCACATGGCGCTGCTCAACGGTGACTAACCTCCGGCTTGTGGCGCTCTTATTCTGAAGGCTGACTTTGTGTGTGTGTGTGTCTGCCTCCACAGAGCAGATGTCGGGCGTGGCCAAGACCAACGTGGTGCCCCTGGGCTCCTTCATGGCCGTCTGGGCGGCGGTGGAGCAGCAAGGCCACCAACCCCTGCGTCTCTTTATGGAGGAGTGCGTGGTGGCCGATACGGCCGTGCTGCAGCCGCGCCGCCAGGTCTACCCCGTAGTCGGCAACAAAGGGTGAGGTCTGACCCAGAAAAAACTGAATTTATTCACTTTAAAAAAAATGTTTTTTAATATCTTTCCACAGGTGTCTGACGGATAGTGTACGCACAAATTCTGTCTTCCTTCCTCGATACCACTCCTCCGCTATCGTCCTCTACATGCAGACCCTCATGTTGGGTGTTGGAGAGGTGAGGTGAAGAGCACCCAAGTGGTTGCTTCTTTGATACTGTAATATAAGGCTGTTTGGAAAACTAGTATCAAATGATATCAGTCCGATACAAGCAAAGCTGGAGAGACTGTTAACATCTATCCATATTAAATGGTTACCAATTTGATACTGTAATGTAAGGCTTTTCCGATCCCGTGTTTGGAAAACATGTGTCAAATTATATCAGTCCGATACCAGCAAAGCTGGAGACGGTTAACATCTATCCATATTAAATGGTTGCAAATTTGATACTGTAAAATAAGGCTGTTTCGAGCCCCTGTTTGGAAAACGAGTCTCAAATGATATCAGTCCAATACGAGCAAAGCTGGAGACTGTTAACATCTATCCATATTAAATGGTTACCAATTTGATACTGTAAAATAAGGCTGTTCCGATCCCGTGTTTGGGAAACGCATGTCAAATGATATCAGTCCGATAACAGCAAAGCTGGAGAGACGGTTAACATCTATCCATATTAAATGGTTACCAATTTGATACGGTAAAATAAGGCTGTTCCGATCCCGTGTTTGGGAAAGGCATGGCAAATATCGGTCCGATACAAGCAAAGCTGGAGAGACGGTTAACATCCATCCATTAAAAATGGTTACCAATTTGATACTGTAAAATAAGGCTGTTCCGATCCCGTGTTTGGAAAACATGTGTCAAATGATATCAGTCCGATACCAGCAAAGCTGAAGAGACTGTTAACATATATCCATATTAAATGGTTACCAATTTGATACTGTAAAATAAAGCTGTTCCGATCCCTTGTTTGGAAAATGAGTCTCAAATGATATCAGTCCGATACCAGCAAAGCTGGAGAGACAGTTGACATCTATCCATACTAAATGGTTACCAATTTGATACTGTAAAATAAGGCTGTTCCGATCCAGTGTTTGGAAAACGAGTAGCAAATGACATTAGTCCGATACAAGCAAAGATGGAGGGATGGTTAACATCTATCCATATTAAATGGCTACCAATTTGATACTGTAAAATAAGGCTGTTCCAATCCCGTGTTTGGGAAACGCATGGCAAATATCGGTCCGATACAAGCAAAGCTGGAGAGACGGTTAACATCCATCCATTAAAAATGGTTACCAATTTCATACTGTAAAATAAGGCTGTTCCGATCCCATGTTTGGAAAACAAGTCTCAAATGATATCAGTCTGATACCAGCAAAGCTGGAGAGACTTGACATACATCCATATTAAATGTTACCAATTTGATACTGTAAAATAAGGCTGTTCCAATCCAGTGTTTGGGAAACTCATGTCAAATGATATCAGTCCGATACAAGCAAAGCTGGAGAGACGGTTAACATCTAAATGTTAAATAAGCACACAAGGTTGGTATTTTCCTGTATTTTAGGCCTCTACAAAAGGTAAACATGGTATAGCTACTAGCAGCTACACAGCAGCTAAGCACACTATAACACACAAGCTAGACGTGCTGTACAGAAGTGTCCATAATTGGACAATATTGCAATCTAAAAGGGCACATTTATCAATATAAACACCAAATTTAGTTACCAATTTGATACTGTAAAATAAGGCTGGTCCGATCCATGGTATCGAATGATATCTGTCCGATACAAGCCGTCTTTGTGCAAAGTTGGACAGCCAGCTAACATCTAAATGTCGTGAAAGACGTGCAAAACTTGTCTTTTCTTGTATTTTACGCCTCTACAAAAAAAAAGGTAAATGTGCTACTAGCAGCTACACAACAGCTAAGCACACTATGACACACAAGCTAGACATACTGTACACAAGTGTCCTTAATTGGACAATATTGCAATCTTAAACAGCACATTTGTCAATATAAATATCAGTAAGTAGTTTGATACGGTGAAATAAGACTGGTCCGATCAATGTTCTCAGCAAAAAACAAGTATCGAATGATATCGGTCTGATACAAGTAGTCCTTGTGCAAAGCTGGATGGCCAGTTCGCATCTAAATGTTGTGAAATAAGTGCAAGGTTGGTCTTTTCCTGTATTTTAGGCCTTTAAAAAGGTAAACGTGGTATAGTTACTAGCAGCTACACAACAGCTAAGCACACTAACACATAAGCTAGACATACTGTACAAAAGTGTCCTTAATTTGACTATATTGCAATCTAAAACTGCACATTTGTCAATATAAATATCAAACAGTTACCAATTTGATACTGTAAAGGCTGGGCCGATCCCGTGTTATCGAATGATATCAGTCCGATACAAGCGGTCCTTGTGCAAAGCTGGACAGCCAGCTAACATCTAAATGTTGTGAAATCAGCACAAGATTGGTCTTTTATTTTAGGCATTTACCAAAGTGTAGCTGCTAGCAGCTACAAAGCAGCTAAGCACACTACTGTACAAAAGTGTCCTTAATTGGAAAATATTGCCGTCTAAATTTGCACGTTTGTCAATATAAATATTAAATGGTTACCAATTTGATACTGTAAAATAAGGCTGTTCCGATCCCATGTGATTGGCAAAAACAAGTATCGAATGATATCAGTCCGATACAAGCAGTCCTTGTGCAAAGCTGGACAGCCAGCTAACCTCTAAATGTTGGGAAATAAGCGCAAGGTTGGTCTTAGGCTTTTACGAAAGCTAAAGGTGGTATAGCTAAGATGCGCTAGCAGCTACACAACAGCTAAGCACACTATAACACACAAGCTAGACATACTGTACAGAAGTGTCCTTAATTGGACAATATTGCAATCTAAAACTGCACATCTGTCAATATAAATGTCAAATATAGTTACCAAGTGGTTACTTTTTGATACAGTAAAATAAGGCTGTTCGATCATGATATCAGCAAAAACAAGTATCGTATGATATCAGTCCGATACAAGCAGTCCTTGTGCAAAGCTGGGACAGCCAGTTAGCATGTAAATGTAGCGGGAAAAGGCGCTAGGTTGGTCTTGGATATTTTAGGACATTACAAAAGGTAAATGTGCTACAAGCAGCTACACAACAGCTAAGCACACTATAACACACAAGCTAGACATACAAAAGTGTCCTTAATGGGACAATATTGCAATCGAAAACTGCACATTGTCACTATAAATATCAAATATAGTTATCAACTGGTAACCTTTTGATAGTGTAAAATAAGGCTGTTCTGATCGCATGGTATCGAATATCAGTCCGATACAAGCAGTCCTTGTGCAAAACTGGATAACCAGTTAACATCTAAATGTTAAGTACAAGATTGGTCTTTTGTGTTATAGGCCTCTACAAAAGGTAAACATGGTATAGCTACGAGCAGCTACACAACAGCCAAGCACCAGCGAGACACGCCCAAATGTCCTTAAATGGACAAAATTGCAGTCTAAAATGGCACCTTTTGTCATTAAAGAATCTGACATGTTATGACATCTCCAAGGCAGAAGTGTATTAGACGTACCCAGTAACAAACGTGTTGGCAAAAACTATCGGATGATATCAGTTGGCACGTAAACTGTCCGATACAAGCAGTGCTTGTGCAAGGCTGCACAGACGGTTAACATCTAAATGTCGCCCAATGAGCAAAAAAAAGTTCCTTTTTGGTTTTAGGCATCTACAAAAGGTAAACACTGAGCAGCTACACAACGGCTAAGGACACAATAGCACACAAGCTAGATATACACAAGTGTCCTTACTTGGACAATATCACAGTCTACAATGGCACATGTCAATATAAGTATCAAACGTAGTTACAGATTACTGCTATAAGGTCTCCAAGGCAGAAGCGTATTGGAAGTATCCAGTAACAAACGTGTCCGCATCATTGATTTAAATGTTAGTGTTTTCAAACTTATCTGAAATTTGATTTGAACGTTTTCTAACACGCCCACACTCCAGAATATGCGTCACAATTTGGTGTCTGATTAATGCCGATACTTGAGGCTCCAGTATCGTATTAGGAAGTGAGAAGTTGTACATGTGTTCTTCAGGTGTACATCCACTGCAAACTGGTGGCCTGGGATCCCGAGGTCCTTAATGAAAGCAAGAAGGCATGTCACTACTCGAAGCAGAACAGCATGTAAGTCCGGCATGCGGCCACTCTTGATACTTGTCCCTGTTGATACGTACTTTGACGTGTCCTCCTCAGGTGGGAGATGCTGGACGACCCCGCCCAGAGCGACCTGTGCAGCTGCTGCGACAACACCTGCGGCACACGCCCCAGAAGACAAGCTGAGCAGGGTATTTATATTAGACATTCTCACCCTTTTTAACTCCTTTTTAAACAATTTTCATGTCCTCCTCCAGACTCTGGACGCTTCAGTCAACATTCAGTCCTGGGACCTCTGGTCATCGTCTAACAAGATGGCGGACCTGTTGATGGATCGCCATGATAACTTGTTGTTGGCCATTAAGTGATGTTTCTGATAATAAAGGTCATGTGCTGAAATCCTCCTTTTTATACTTTTCATTGAACAAACATGAGCAATGTACTTTAATTTAACAGTCCTCTGACGAGCGTCCCCTGGTGGCCTGCCATAAATATATCAATACAGGAAGACCCTATCGGTCCACGCATGCGCGAATACACGTCACTTCCTGGACTTTCCTTTTACTTTTTTTTTTAAACCTTTATAATCAACGTTTACATAGACGTACATTCATAAACAAGTACAGAAACAGTACAAAACAGCGCCAGGGTCCGATACACTCTTTTTAATTAAAAACAAAAACATTTAGAACGCTTTTAATATAAATTTACATACAAGTACATAAACAGCGCCAGGGGGCTGTAAACTCAAAGCAACTAAAATAAAATGTAAAATATATGTAAGAAAATGTAAAGCCATAGGCTTACACACACGTATTTGTGAATAATTAAATTGTTCTACATGTTTTCACGGGAAACATGATTTAAATTATTTTTTTACAATTTCTTGTCCCGAACGGCCGGATGTGGTTGCAAATAATGGCGATTCGTTCAAAAGTTGCACAGTCCGTCGTTAAAAGGATATTTTATTTATAAGGAAAGCTCCCATTAAAAATCACCTGATTATTTCCGGTGCCGACAAAGTTGTCCGTGTGTAAATACTCTTCACACAAAGTGGAATCACGCAATTTTTAGTATTTTATTTTGAAATAAATGTTTGCTTTCCGGTGTCGAAGAGCAACACACACATTTAGTTCTTTCAAATAGCAAAAATTAACGTAATTGGTCAACGCAAACGAATGAAAGGATCAAAAACAGATTAACCAACTTTTAATAGTGTAACCTATTTTTATGGACTTGCCTCTTTGTGATAAGTTCCTGTTTTAAGCTGTTATACAGTATATGCCTTGAGCTCTTATTTTGAAGGCGTTAAGAGCGGAAGTGGTGACACGTTGTGTTTTGAAAACAAACGAAATAAAGTAGTCCTGGTGTAAAACTGGAGCCTCCGTGTTTTTTATTTTGTAGTTTTATACAGTATAGGCGACAATTAAATATAAATATATATATACAGTATATATATATTTTTTTTATTTTATTTTTTTTTCAAAACTCCGCCCCACCACAACGTGTCACCACTTCCGCTCTGAGCGCCTTCAAAGTAAGAGCTCAAGGCATATACTGTACAACAGCTTATAACAGGAACTTAACATCACAAAGAGGCAAGTCTATAAAAATAGGTTACAGTGGCAACTTCCTGTTCCGGAATACTTCCTTTCTTTACGTCCCTCCTTCCTGGGAGTCCTCCATGCAGGGACACGCCCACACGTCCGCCATGGACTTTTTATTTTGTATTTAAATTTTTTCAACAAACATTTATAATTCACACAAAGGTCAAGGCACTTTCAACATCAAGGAAAGAAAACAAAAGCAAAAAGGTAATAATACTAAAAATAAAATAAAAAAGGAAAAAAGACGAAAAGGGCTACATTACGTAAATCACTTTAAATGTTTTTAAACAAAGATATCAATTTAAGGGCTTTTTTACTCTTAATCATTCTCCAAGATTTGATACTTGTAACCCATTAAGGGGGACAAGCGGTAGAATAATGGATGGATGGATGGAAAATTGTCAGTGTGTAAATACTCTTCACAGAAAGAAAATTAGTTCACACAGTTTTTTTTTAATTTTAATTTTATTTTGAAATATAAAAAGTTTGTTTTCCGGTGTCGAAGAGCAACACACACATCTAAGTAAACAGTGGATTTGTTTGTTATTTTAAATAGCAAAAATTAACGTAATTGGTCAACACAAACGAATGATATGATCAAAAACAGATTAACCGACTTTTAATAGCAACTTCCTGTTCCGGAATACTTCCTTTCTTTACGTCCCTCCTTCCTGGGAATCCTCCATGCAGGGACACGCCCACACGTCCGTCATGGACTTTTTATTTTGTATTTTAATTTTTTTAACAAACATTTATAATTCACACAAAGGTCAAAGCACTTTCAACATCAAGGAAAGAAAACAAAAGCAAAAAGGTGATAATACTAAAAAAAAAAAAAGGAAAAAAGACGAAAAGGGCTACGTTACGTAAATCCCTTTAAATGTTTTTAAACAAAGATATCAATTTAAGGGTTTTTTTTTTACTCTTAATCATTCTCCAAGATTTGATGCTTGTAACCCATTAAGGGGGACAAGCGGTAGGAAATGGATGGATGGATGGAAAATTGTCAGTGTGTAAATACTCTTCACAGAAAGAAAATTAGTTCACACAATTTTTTTTTAAATTTTAATTTTATTTTGAAATATAAAAAGTTTGTTTTCCGGTGTCGAAGAGCAACACACACATCTAAGTAAACAGTGGATTTGTTTGTTATTTTAGATAGCAAAAATTAACGTAATTGGTCAACGCAAACGAATGATATGATCAAAAACAGATTAACCGACTTTTAATAGCAACTTCCTGTTCCGGAATACTTCCCTTCTTTACGTCCCTCCTTCCCATAGACATCTTATAAGGAGACGCAGCATTGGCTGCTGTGACGCGAGAAATTGGGCCGCCATCTTGAAGTGGTGATGAGCAGCCTAAACTGACAGTTGACAGGTAGAAAACAAAGATGGTGTTCAGCGTTGAAAATAGGAATTGAGGGATTACTTTTCACAAGATTTAACATTAGCGTACTATTGGTTGTATTTTGTGAAAAGAATATCACCACAGAGTTGAGAAGGAGCAAAGATCTTCAATAGTACTGAAATTGTAGCCACTAGCAAACAGTATGACCATAATAGAATTGCTTGTCAATGAAATGAAAATAAAACATGTCATACTTGTCATGCCTTCAGTGTGCATATTGTATATAGTTCTCTGCAAACCTATGAAATGTTCTATTTTGTCTTCGTTATTTTGTCAAACTGCACCAGAATGCTTCATTTGTATGTGAAAATCACAAAGAAATCTTCTGGGAGAGGATGACCCTGTACGGTACTGTGCAATCTACTAATAAAAGTTTCAATCAATCAAGGGGTTTGGTTTACAAACCTGTTTCGGAAAACTTCCTTTCTTTACGTCCCTCTTTCCCACACGTCCGTCATGGACTTTTTTTTTTTTTTTTAACAAACATTTATAATTCATACAAAAGTCAAGGCACTTTCAACATCAAAGAAAGAAAACAAAAGCAAATACAGAATAATAATACTAAAAAAAAAGAGAAAAAAAATGTAAATACTGTATATACATATAAATATATACATACAAAATATATATATATGTATATTTATATATATTATACACAATGTATTTTAAAAACATATAAATAAATTAAAAAATAAATATGTATATATATATATATATATATATATATATATATATATATATATATATATATATATATATATATATATATATATATATATATATATATATACTTACAAAATATATTTTAAATATGTATATAAATATGTATAGAACATATATATCCAAGATTATACACAATATATTTAAAAAAACATATAAATTATATATATATATATATATATATATATATATATATATATATATATATATATATATATATATATATATATATATATATATATATATATATATATATATATATATATATATATATATATATATATATATATATATATATATATATATATATATATATATATATATATATATATATATATATATATACACAACATATATTTTAAATATATTCATATAAATAAATAAATATGTAAAGAACATAAATACAATAATAATAATACAACATATATCCATACATATATATATTATACACAATATATTTTAAAAACATATAAATAAATAAAACAAAATAAAAAGACATGCACCTGGGGATAGGTTGATTGGCAACACTAAATGGTCCCTAGTGTGTGAATGTGAGTGTGAATGTTTGTTGTCTGTCTATCTGTGTTGGCCCTGTGATGAGGTGGCGACTTGTCCAGGGTGTACCCCGCCTTCCGCCCGAATGCAGCTGAGATAGGTTCCAGCACCCCCCCCCCCCCCCCCCCGCGACCCCAAACGGGACAAGCGGTAGAAAATGGATGAATGCATATATATATATATATATATATATATATATATATATATATATATATATATATATATACCTAATTTAAATACAAAAAATATATATATTACTTTTTTTGCAATGGTTTCACAAAATTACACAATATTTTGTCCTTTAACGTTGCCTATTTTTTCAATTTTTTTTAAGAAATGAAAAATGACAATAAATGTAATTTATGAAAAAAATAAATAAAAATAAGTACAGAAAAAAATAATAATTAAACAATGGCAGTACCAGTAAAAAAATAAAAAAACAAAATCAATAAATATATCATATGGCAAATCATCACACGGTTATATTTATTGACTATATCCCTGATGTCATAAAGCTATTCAAAGAAAAAAAAACCATCTAAAATACAATATCATCATTTGTAAAAAAAAAAAAAAAAAAGAATAAATAAATAAATAATAATAATAGTAATGTTAAAATAAAATAAAAAGTCTTATACAAAAAACAAATTGACTTTTGATGCATCAATGTGACACAACGTCGTTCCAAATTTAAATAAAAACAATTTAAAACAATAAAAAAATGCTGACAAAGTTGCGATCAGAGAGAAAGAGAAGGTTAACGAGGCGCACCTGAGCAGCCATCAGGTGAGAACAATCACCCTGATTGGCCGCTGGGCGTATAAAAGCAGCGTCAGTGCGACTCTCCCACATGTTCAGTCATGATGGCTTCTCTCTGGTGCCGTGCTCTGCTCTTCAGCCTCCTCCTCGCCGCTTCCTCCGTGCACGCTGGTAAGTCAACACCATCATCCCCCCCCCCCCCCTCGCTGTTTAACGCTGGCGTCTCCTCCCCAGACATGAAGTTGGACTGCAAGCCCGGCATGGTGTCGCTGGTGTGGACGGAAGGCAGGTCCCGCGTCGACACCTCCAAGTTCCGCCTGGGCAACTGCCCCCCCACCGCCACCTCGGCCCGGGAGGCCACCTTCACCGTGGAGCTCCACGACTGCAACTTCATGGCCATGGTAAGCCAGCCTGACGCCCGCCATCTCGAGGGCGCCGGTAACGTCTGTGTTCGCAGGTCACCGGGAGCCAGCTGGTGTACTCCAACGCCTTGACTTACCTGAGCGACTCCAAGAGCCACACCTTCATCCAGCCCGTGGTTTGCGTCTTCGAGAGGTAGGTATCGGCGTCACAGGTGAGTTCCTGCGGGATGTATTGACTTCTGTTTGCCTGTCTAGACCCAAGGAGTATCACCCCATCCTCTACGACCCCATCTTTGCGTCCTCGGGCAGTTCCAACCTGGTGTTCCACATGGCGCTCATGAACGGTGGGTCTTAATCACTCTTTAATTTGGATTCATCTCTAGTGATATCTACAGAAACGAGTATCAGCTGATATCACTTCTGAAAAGTCTGATACAAGAGTCCCTCAGTCTTAACTTCCAGTTAGCGTCTAAATGTTTTCCACCACTTGTGGCGGTAATGACAATATAAAACAGGGATAATTGTAATACACTTTTCCACCACTTGTGGCAGTAATGACAATATAAAACAGGGATAATTGTAATACACTTTTCCACCACTTGTGGCAGTAATGACAATATAAAACAGGGGCAGTTGTAATACACTTTTCCACCACTTGTGGCAGTAATGACAATATAAAACAGGGGCAGTTGTAATACACTTTTCCACCACTTGTGGCAGTAATGACAATATAAAACAGGGGCAGTTGTAATACACTTTTCCACCACTTGTGGCAGTAATGACCTCAAATAGGGGTAGTTGTAATACACTTTTCCACCACTTGTGGCAGTTATGACAATATAAAACAGGGATAATTGTAATACTTTTCCACCACTTGTGGCAGTAATGACAATATAAAACAGGGGTAGTTGTAATACACTTTTCCACCACTTGTGGCAGTAATGACAATATAAAACAGGGGCAGTTGTAATACACTTTTCCACCACTTGTGGCAGTAATGACAATATAAAACAGGGGCAGTTGTAATACACTTTTCCACCACTTGTGGCAGTTATGACAATATAAAACACACTTTTCCACCACTTGTGGCAGTAATGACAATATAAAACACACTTTTCCACCACTTGTGGCAGTATTGACATATCAAAGTCTGGCACTTAAGTCATCTAAGCGCAAAAAATATGACTAAAGTGGTGAATCGGTGTTTATCATAAAATCAAACTATTTACAGTTTAAGAAATATATCCAGTATTAGTATAATCCTAGTGTTTATATAATCAGCCCGACCTAAGCCTTGATAGAGTAACACATTATTTCACATTTGACAAAATGTATCCGGGTAAGTAAAGTACCACTGATAGTCCCACACTAGGTGTGGTGAAATTACCCTCCATTTGTTCCACTCCCTGGGGAGCAGTGAGCAGCAGCGGTGGCCACGCTCAGGGAATCATTTTGGTGATTTAACCCCCAATTCCAAGCTAAACTAAGTTAGAATCAAATATGATTTTAAAATGGTGGTTCCCTCTGTAATGGCAAAGTTGAGCCTCAAGGTTAAGAACCTCTGTCCTGAAGTAAAGTCAGGTTTATCTTGTAAGAGTATGAATCACTGACCAAATGTGATTAATCAGCAGTTTTTGGGATTAATCACAAGAGTTGACTCTTAACATTGCAACCTTTTTTGTACTTTTTCAGAGGACTTCTCAGGCCCGGCTGAATCCAATCTCTTCACCCTGGGCTCCTTCATCCCCATCATGGCTCGCGTGGATCAGATTACCCATCAGCCATTGCTGCTCCTGATGGAGGAATGTGTGGCCACCACCACACCCCAGCTGAAGGCCGACAGCCCTTCCTACCACATCATCGACAATAAGGGGTATGGTGTCTGTAATGGTGGTCTGGAAGAAACTGTCTAAAGTCTTCTCCTGCTCTAAAGGTGTCTGTCGGACAGCAAGAGGTCTCGGTCCAGGTTCCAGCCCAGAGAGGTGCCATCAGAAATGCTGCTGTCCCTCCAAGCGTTTAGGTTCGCTCTCGGAGAAGAGGTAAGTCGATGCTGACGTCACCCTCTGGTGGATAAAATACTAATCATTTATTTACAACAGGTGTTCATCCACTGCAAACTTGTGGCCTGGGATCCTGAAGGTCTCGACACTACCAAGAAGGCGTGCAACTTCGTGCATGGTCATGGGTAAGTAACGTATTTCCACTAGGGATGGGTGGAAAATCGGTACTTTTTTGGCACCGACAAACGGTGCTCCGACCAGGCACTGATTAGCACTCCAGCAGCACTAAGAGCAAACTTGTGTAAACTACCTCGATGTAGTGTTATTGTCACAACTAGTTGCTAAGCATAAGTTTATACCTAGAATTGTTTTCAATAATAAACTTTTCCTAGCATTACAAAATATGTACTTGTCATATGTAGTGTTTACACCTATTTGAGTCTTCATTCAAACATTCCCACTACAAAATAAAAGTACTATAATTCCTGCTATCGACAAACACTCAATTCTCCAGTATCGAAGCTGTGGGCCATACTCTGTAATACACTTTTCCACCACTTGTGGCAGTAATGATAATATAAGTCAGCTAAGCGCAAAAAATTATGACTAATGTGGTGAAGCTGTATTTTATCATACAATCAAACTTGACAGTTTGAGTAATCAGTCAAATATTTATCAAGGCTTAGGTCAGGCTAACATGATTTCATTCATTTGTACCAGGTTTATCCTGGTAAATTAAGTTAGAATTTAACAGGATTAAAAATCAGGAGTAAGATGACTTATTCAGTGTGGGGCCCCTGTCCTAAAGTAAAGCAGTGTTGTGCCAGAGGGCTGGCAAAAACTGTTGAAGCTGTGGTCCATACTCGGTTGTAATACCCTTTTCCACCACTTGTTGCAGTGATGACAATATCAAACAGGGGTAGTTGTAATACACTTTTCCACCACTTGTGGCAGTAATGACAATATAAAACAGGGGTAGTTGTAATACACTTTTCCACCACTTGTGGCGGTAATGACAATATAAAACACACTTTTCCACCACTTGTGGCAGTAATGACAATATAAAACAGGGGTAGTTGTAATACACTTTTCCACCACTTGTGGTGGTAATGACAATATAAAACAGGGGCAGTTGTAATACACTTTTCCACCACTTGTGGCAGTAATAACAATATAAAACGGGGGCAGTTGTAATACACTTTTCCACCACTTGTGGCAGTAATGACGATATAAAACAAGTCTGCAGCTTAAGTAAGACTTTTAAGTGCAAAATTTATGACTAATGTGGTGAAGTTTTCCTTTTATTTAATCAGAAAATCTAACTGTTTAAGAAAAATATATCAACTCAGTTTGAGTAATATTGTGGGCAATTTTTAGCACCCACAAAAAGTTGAATTGGAAAGAATAGCTGCTTTTAATAAAATAAACTTATGCTAAAAATGTGAAAGAATGGTACAATATCAAGTGATTTACATGGCAAAATGCCCCAATTCATTGAAACTTCAGTTGCATGTTACCTTTGTAGTACTTGCAGTATTAACACTTTGTAGGGCGCAGCAAAAATGCACTACTAATGTCTTGAACTTGCGAGTGATCTAATAAAATGTTTTAAAATATAGCCAAAAGAGATTTTATTACCAAATACATGAACGTTTTCTAACTTTGCCTCACACTACAAACTTTTAAAGGGACTCTAAATCACTTCAACATTCGGTGAGATGCAGATGCCGGCTTTCACCACTCAATTTTTCTTGCATGTAACTGGAAGGGTTTGGTAGACCTTCTGGAATGTAGCTAAAATGGCAGCATGTGTAGCTGTATGGACAACTTGTGCACTCTAAAGTCTGGAGTCTGCACTAAAAATAACTTTAAAGTGTAAAGTAATTTTAATAACATAAAAAAAAAACAATCCAATGTGTCCAGGTGGCAGCTGCTGGACAACCCTGCCTTCAGCAACCTGTGTGACTGCTGTGAGTCCAGCTGCAAGACCAGGTGGACCAGGAGTACACTATCAGGTACTGACACAAAGTCCTCTTCTTTCCCCTCCTGCACTTGTACTAATCAAAGTACTTTCTGCTTGCAGGGAAGCGTGGCATTACCCAGAATGCAGTTCTGGGGCCACTCACTATCACGGAGGTAAGCGACAACTTGATAAATGGATTGAAGTCCTCTTTTTTTTTAATCACTTTTTCTTCCCCTTACAGGAATAGATGGACTGGAAATGAACTAATTGTATATCCAATAAACAGCTGGAGGAACTACTTCTGACTAAATGTTTTCTTCATGTTAAAGAAACAATGCTTGTGTACTATTGTGCAGTAACAGTTCTTGCAAGTACTCAAACTTGGTGTCTGGCTACAATTATTGTGAAGTACTTAAAGTCCAGTGATGGGTAAATGATGCCTCAGTGAGTGTATGGCACACTCACCAGCTGTATTGACAGTATTTTATAATCTACCACACATGGATTTACTTAGTCACATTTGACCTGCAAATTAAGGTGGGAATATTTGGGCACCTGATTCAGATTCTTATACAGTTTGGTTCTGAATTTTGGTAAACCCGTGGCAACTGATGTATGCCCAGGCCTAAAAACTTAGTTTAAATTCTATTTCAAAAAAACACTAATGCAATCCCAACATTTAAATTTACTAAGCAGTTGACCTACATGTACTAATTTATTAAATAGTATTGGGACAAATCAAAACTTTTTGGTCAAACCAGGTGAAATGGAAATGTTTAAATGCTATTTCTAAGCAGTTATTGATCCAAAAATAGGTTAATTAAATTTTTAAATCTGAATTGGATGAATTTATTTTTTTTGCATTGCCCCCAGTTTTTTTTATTTTTTTAAACAAATTTCTTTGCAAAATAAGTATGAAAAGCACAACAGTTTATGAAACAAAGACTCACCTTTGGTGATATTAACTAAAAAATAATCCCACTTTTTTTATTTTAGTTTAGCTCCATAATGGTGACCAAGTGTCAAACACTCACGATGAGAGTCTTGAAACTCTCCATTTGATTCCAGTTCTCAGGATGGAGATTTTAATCAGAATTGATACTGGATTCAGATTCTTGTAATATGTAAATGTTTTTTAATCTCAACAAAATAACACACAATACCATAATCCAATTACAAAACCAAACCTGGCCCAGCAACATTCAGAATAGCAATTGAGAGCACTCAAAGTCCTAAAGTAGTCAAAAATGAATGGTATTAATACCAACATAGTTTAAATGAGGGATTTCTAATCACTGCTATCACAGCCATTTATAAAAAATATATTTAAAAACTAAATCGTCACACTGGCTTACACTTGCATAGACACATTGTGTCCAATATTTCCACAAATCTAAGTCATATTTTAATAGTTAAAGGCCTACTGAAATGAGATTTTTTTTATTCAAAGGGGAATAGCAGATCCATTCTGTCATACTTGATCATTTTGCGATATTGCCATATTTTTGCTGAAAGGATTTAGTAGAGAACGATAAAGTTCGCAACTTTTGGTCTCTGATAAAAAAAAAAAGCCTTGCCCCTATCGGAAGTAGCGTGACGTAGTCAGTTGATCGCCTCATATTTTCCTATTTTCAACGCAGCTAGAGCGATTCGGACCGAGAAAGCGACGATTACCCCATTAATTTGAGCGGGGATGAAAGATTTGTGGATGAGGAACGTTAGAGTGACGGACTAGAATGCAGTGCAAGACGTATCTTTTTTCGCTCTGACCGTAACTTAGGTACAAGCTGGCTCATTGGATTCCACACTCCTTTTTCTATTGTGGATCACGGATTTGTATTTTAAACCACCTCGGATACTATATCTTCTTGAAAATGAGAGTCGAGAACGCAAAATGGACATTCACAGTGACTTTTATCTCCACGACAATTCATCGGCGAAGCTCTTTCTGAGCTAACGTGATAGCATCTGGCTCAAATGCAGATAGAAACAAAATAAATAAACCCCTGACTGGAAGGATAGACAGAAGATCAACAATACTGTTAAACCATGGACATGTAACTACACGGTTAATAATTCTCAGCCTGGCAAAGCTTAACAATGCTGTTGCTAACGACGCCATTGAAGCTAACTTGGCAACCGGACCTCACAGAGCTATGATAAAAACATTAGCGCTCCACCTACGCCAGCCAGCCCTCATCTGCTCATCAACACCCGTCCTCACCTGCGTTCCAGCGATCGACGGCGCGACGAAGGACTTCACCCGATCACAGAAGCGGTTGGCGGCTAGCGTCGGCTAGCGCGTCTGCTATCCACCTCAAAGTCTTCCTGTTTGTGTTGCTGCAGCCAGCCGCTAATACACCGATCCCACCTACAACTTTCTTCTTTGCAGTCTCCATTGTTCATTAAACAAATTGCAAAAGATTCACCAACACAGATGTCCAGAATACTGTGGAATTTTGCGATGAAAACAGAGCTTTTTGTATTGACCTCAATAGGGTACCGATACTTCTGTTTCACTGGCTACGTCACGCGTATACGTCATCATCCAAAGGCGTTTTCAACCGGAAGTTTAGCGGGAAATTTAAAATGTCACTTTATAAGTTAACCCGGCCGTATTGGCATGTGTTGCAATGTTAAGATTTCATCATTGATATATAAACTATCAGACTGCGTGGTCGGTAGTAGTGGCTTTCAGTAGGCCTTTAAAACATGTAAATAATGGATCCCATAATCCGATATAACTCTATCTAAACTACATGCCTTTTTTTTACTGATATCTCCAGAGCTTGTAGAACCTTTTGAAAAAGGGTTAAGGGTTACACAAACTACTCTACGCACAAATGTCTTGAACACTTTGAATCGATTCAGAATCATGAATCCATTAGTTTACTGACTTCTAGTGTGAGCTGAAAGAAACACTTCCTGATAAACCATTGAGCACTTCAGTCAAACACTGTATATGTATGTGTATATATGTATGTATAAATGTGTGTGTGTGTATATATATATATATACACACGTGTATGTGTGTGTGGGAAAATTATCCTCAAAATACAATCATTTGAAGCTTCTAGTACAGGGGTGTCCAAAGTGTGGCCCGCAGCCTATTTTTTTAATGGCCTAAAAACCCTATTAAATTTAATTAATTTAATTTTAATTACATTTTAATTTTAATTTTAATTTTAATTTTAATTTTAATTTTAATTTTAATTTAATTTTAATTTTAATTTTGATTTAATTAAATTAAATTAAATTAAATTAAATTAAATTAAATTAAATTAAATTAAATTAAATTAAATTAAATTAAATTTAAATTTAAATTTAAATTTAAATTTAAATTTAAATTTAAATTTAAATTTAATTTTAATTTTAATTTTAATTTTAAATTTAAAATTTTTTTTTACAATTACATGTTAAAGCTTTCTCGTCCCGAACGGCCGGATGTGGTTGCAAAATAATTGCGTCCTCGGCCGCGATTGGTTTAAAAGTTGCACAGTCCATCGTTACAAGGAATTGCTTGTCAATGAAATAAAATAAATGAATAAATAAATAAAAATATCCATCCATCCATCCATTTTCTACCGCTTGTTCCCTTTGGGGTCGCGGGGGGCGCTGGAGCCTATCTCAGCTACAATCGGGCGGAAGGCAGGGTACACCCTGGACAAGTCGCCACCTCATCGCAGGGCCAACACAGATAGACAGACAACATTCACACTCACATTCACACACTAGGGACCATTTAGTGTTGCCAATCAACTTATCCCCAGGTGCATGTCTTTGGAGGTGGGAGGAAGCCGGAGTACCCGGAGGGAACCCACGCAGTCACGGGGAGAACATGCAAACTCCACACAGAACCCACACAGAACCCACGCAGAACCCACACAGAACCCACGCAGTCACAGGGAGAACATGCAAACTCCACACAGAACCCACACAGAACCCACACAGAACCCACACAGAACCCACGCAGTCACGGGGAGAACATGCAAACTCCACACAGAAAGATCCCGAGCCTGGGATTGAACCCAAGACTACTCAGGACCTTCGTATTGTGAGGCAGACGCACTAACCCCTCTTCCACCGTGCTGCCCTAAAATAAAAATAAGTCTTATTATACAAAAAACAAATTGACGTTTGATGCATCAATGTGACACAATGTCGTTCCAAATTTAAATAAAAACAATCTAAAACAATAAAAAAATGCTGACAAAGTTGCGATCAGAGAGAAAGAGAAGGTTAACGAGGCGCACCTGAGCAGCCATCAGGTGAGAACAATCACCCTGATTGGCCGCTGGGCGTATAAAAGCAGCGTCAGTGCGACTCTCCCACATGTTCAGTCATGATGGCTTCTCTCTGGTGCCGTGCTCTGCTCTTCAGCCTCCTCCTCGCCGCTTCCTCCGTGCACGCTGGTAAGTCAACACCATCATCCCCCCCCCCCCCCTCGCTGTTTAACGCTGGCGTCTCCTCCCCAGACATGAAGTTGGACTGCAAGCCCGGCATGGTGTCGCTGGTGTGGACGGAAGGCAGGTCCCGCGTCGACACCTCCAAGTTCCGCCTGGGCAACTGCCCCCCCACCGCCACCTCGGCCCGGGAGGCCACCTTCACCGTGGAGCTCCACGACTGCAACTTCATGGCCATGGTAAGCCAGCCTGACGCCCGCCATCTCGAGGGCGCCGGTAACGTCTGTGTTCGCAGGTCACCGGGAGCCAGCTGGTGTACTCCAACGCCTTGACTTACCTGAGCGACTCCAAGAGCCACACCTTCATCCAGCCCGTGGTTTGCGTCTTCGAGAGGTAGGTATCGGCGTCACAGGTGAGTTCCTGCGGGATGTATTGACTTCTGTTTGCCTGTCTAGACCCAAGGAGTATCACCCCATCCTCTACGACCCCATCTTTGCGTCCTCGGGCAGTTCCAACCTGGTGTTCCACATGGCGCTCATGAACGGTGGGTCTTAATCACTCTTTAATTTGGATTCATCTCTAGTGATATCTACAAAAACAAGTATCAACTGGTATCACTTTTGAAAAGTCTGATACAAGAGTCCCTCAGTCTTAACTTCCAGTTAGCGTCTAAATGTTTTCCACCACTTGTGGCAGTAATGACAATATAAAACAGGGATAATTGTAATACACTTTTCCACCACTTGTGGCAGTAATGACAATATAAAACACACTTCCACCACTTGTGGCAGTCATGACAATATAAAACACACTTTTTCACCACTTGTGGCAGTAGGACCTCAAATAGGGGTAGTTGTAATACACTTTTCCACCACTTGTGGCAGTAATGACAATATCAAACAGGAGTTGTTGTAATACATTTTTCCACCACTTGTGGCAGTAATGACAATATAAAACAGGGATAGTTGTAATACACTTTTCCACCACTTGTGGCCGTAATGACATAAAACAGGGGCAGTTGTAATACACTTTTCCACCACTTGTGACAGTATTGACAATATAAAACAGGGGTAGTTGTAGTACACTTTTCCACCACTTGTTGCAGTAATGACAATATAAAACACACTTTTTCACCACTTGTGGCAGTAATGACCTCAAATAGGGGTAGTTGTAATACACTTTTCCACCACTTGTGGCAGTAATGACAATATCAAACAGGGGTAGTTGTAATACATTTTTCCACCACTTGTGGCAGTAATGACAATATAAAACACACTTTTCCACCACTTGTGGCGGTAATGACAATATAAAACAGGGGTAGTTGTAATACAATTTTCCACCACTTGTGGCAGTATTGACAATCTAAAACAGGGGTAGTTGTAATACACTTTTCCACCACTTGTGGCAGTAATGACAATATAAAACACACTTTTCCACCATTTGTAGCAGTAATGACAATATAAAACACTTTTTCACCACTTGTGGCAGTAATGACCCAGCCGAGTCATACCAAAGACTATAAAAATGGGACCCATAACCTCCCTGCTTGGCACTCAGCAACAAAGGGTTGGAGTTGGGGGTTAAATCACCAAAATGATTCCCGGGCGTGGCGCCGCTGCTGCCCACTGCTCCCCAAGGGGATGGGTCAAATGCAGAGGACACATTTCACCACATCTAGTGTGTGTGACAATCATTGGTACTTTAATCTTAATCTTAAAAATAGGGGTAGTTGTAATACACTTTTCCACCACTTGTGGCGGTAGTGACAATATAAAACAGGGGGCAGTTGTAATACACTTTTCAACCACTTGTGGCAGTAATGACATCAAATAGGGGTAGTTGTAATACACTTTTCCACCACTTGTGGCAGTAATGACAATATAAAACACACTTTTCCACCACTTGTGGCAGTAATGACAATATAAAACGGGGGCAGTTGTGATACACTTTTCCACCACTTGTGGCAGTATTGACATATCAAAGTCTGGCGCTTAAGTCATCTAAGCGCAAAAAATATGACTAAAGTGGTGAATCTGTGTTTCATAAAATCAAACTATTTACAGTTTAAGAAATATATCCAGTATTAGTATAATCTTAGTGTTTATATAATCAGCCCGACCTAAGCCTTGATAGAGTAACACATTATTTCACATCTGACAATTTATCCAGGTAAGTAAAGTACCACTGATAGTCCCACACTAGGTGTGGCGAAATTACCCTCCATTTGTTCCACCCCCTGGGGAGCAGTGAGCAGCAGCGGTGGCCACGCACAGGGAATCATTTTGGTGATTTAACCCCAATTCCAAGCTAAACTAAGTTAGAATCGAATATGATTTTAAAATGGGGGTTCCCTCTGTAATGGCAAAGTTGAGCCTCAAGGTTAAGAACCCCTGTCCTGAAGTAAAGTCAGGTTTATCTTGTAAGAGTAGGACATCACTGACCAAATGTGAATCAGCAGTTTTTGGGATTAATCACAAGAGTTGACTCTTAACATTGCAACCTTTTTTGTACTTTTTCAGAGGACTTCTCAGGCCCGGCTGAATCCAATCTCTTCGCCCTGGGCTCCTTCATCCCCATCATGGCTCGCGTGGATCAGATTACCCATCAGCCATTGCTGCTCCTGATGGAGGAATGTGTGGCCACCACCACACCCCAGCTGAAGGCCGACAGCCCTTCCTACCACATCATCGACAATAAGGGGTATGGCTCTGTAATGGTGGTCTGGAAGAAACGGTCTAAAGTCTAGTCCTGCCCCAAAGGTGCCTGTCGGACAGCAAGAGGTCTCGGTCCAGGTTCCAGCCCAGAGAGGTGCCATCAGAAATGCTGCTGTCCCTCCAAGCGTTTAGGTTCGCTCTCGGAGAAGAGGTAAGTCGATGCTGACGTCACCCTCTGGTGGATAAAATACTAATCATTTATTTACAACAGGTGTTCATCCACTGCAAACTTGTGGCCTGGGATCCTGAAGGTCTCGACACTACCAAGAAGGCGTGCAACTTCGTGCATGGTCATGGGTAAGTAACGTATTTCCACTAGGGATGGGTGGAAAATCTGTACTTTTTTGGCACCGACAAACTGTGCTCCGACCAGGCACTGATTAGCACTCCAGCAGCACTAAGAGCAAACTTGTGTAAACTACCTCGATGTAGTGTTATTGTCACAACTAGCTGCTAAGCATAAGTTTATACCTAGAATTGTTTTCAATAATAAACTTTTCCTAGCATTACAAAATATGTACTTGTCATATGTAGTGTTTACACCTATTTGAGTCTTCATTCAAACATTCCCACTACAAAATAAAAGTACTATAATTCCTGCTATCGACCAACACTCAATTCTCCAGTATCGAAGCTGTGGGTCTTACTCTGTAATACACTTTTCCACCACTTGTGGCAGTAATGATAATATAAAGTCAGTTAAGCGCAAAAAATTATGACTAATGTGGTGAAGCTGTATTTTCATAAAATCAAACTTTTGACAGTTTGAGTAATGTCTTAGTATTTAAGTAATCAGTCAAATATTTATCAAGGCTTAGGTCAGGCTAACTAGATTTCATTCATTTTTACCAGGTTTATCCTGGTAAACTAAGTTAGAATTGAACAGGATTAAAAATCAGGAGTAAGATGACTTATTCAGTGTGGGGCCCCTGTCCTAAAGTAAAGCAGTGTTGTGCCAGAGGGCTGGCAAAAACTGTTGAAGCTGTGGTCCATACTCGGTTGTAATACCCTTTTCCACCACTTGTGGCAGTAATGACAATATAAAACACACTTTTCCACCACTTGTTGCAGTGATGACAATATCAAACAGGGGTAGTTGTAATACACTTTTCCACCACTTGTGACAGTAATGACAATATAAAATAGGGGTAGTTGTAATACACTTTTCCACCACTTGTGGCAGTAATGACAATATAAGACACACTTTTCCACCACTTGTTGCAGTGATGACAATATCAAACAGGGGTAGTTGTAATACACTTTTCCACCACTTGTGGCAGTAATGACAATATAAAATAGGGGTAGTTGTAATACACTTTTCCACCACTTGTGGCAGTAATGACAATATAAGACACACTTTTCCACCACTTGTTGCAGTGATGACAATATCAAACAGGGGTAGTTGTAATACACTTTTCCACCACTTGTGGCGGTAATGACAATATAAAACACACTTTTCCACCACTTGTGGCGGTAATGACAATATAAAACACACTTTTCCACCACTTGTGGCAGTAATGACAATATAAAACAGGGGTAGTTGTAATACACTTTTCCACCACTTGTGGCAGTAATGACAATATAAAACACACTTTTCCACCACTTGTTGCAGTGATGACAATATCAAACAGGGGTAGTTGTAATACATTTTTCCACCACTTGTGGCGGTAATGACAATATAAAACACACTTTTCCACCACTTGTGGCAGTGATGACAATATAAAACAGGGGTAGTTGTAATACACTTTTCCACCACTTGTGGCAGTAATGACAATATAAAACAGGGGTAGTTGTAATACACTTTTCCACCACTTGTGGCGGTAATGACAATATAAAACACACTTTTCCACCACTTGTGGCAGTAATGACAATATAAAACAGGGGCAGTTGTAATACACTTTTCCACCACTTGTGGCGGTAATGACAATATAAAACACACTTTTCCACCACTTGTGGCAGTAATGACAATATAAAACAGGGGTAGTTGTAATACACTTTTCCACCACTTGTGGTGGTAATGACAATATAAAACAGGGGCAGTTGTAATACACTTTTCCACCACTTGTGGCAGTAATAACAATATAAAACAGGGGCAGTTGTAATACACTTTTCCACCACTTGTGGCAGTAATGACGATATAAAACAAGTCTGCAGCTTAAGTAAGACTTTTAAGTGCAAAATTTATGACTAATGTGGTGAAGTTTTCCTTTTATTTAATCAGAAAATCTAACTTTAAGAAAAATATATCAACTCAGTTTGAGTAATATTGTGGGCAATTTTTAGCACCCACAAAAAGTTGAATTGGAAAGAATAGCTGCTTTTAATAAAATAAACTTATGCTAAAAATGTGAAAGAATGGTACAATATCAAGTGATTTACATGGCAAAATGCCCCAATTCATTGAAACTTCAGTTGCATGTTACATTTGTAGTACTTGCAGTATTAACACTTTGTAGGGCGCAGCAAAAATGCACTACTGTCTTGAACTTGCGAGTGATCTAATAAAATGTTTTAAAATATAGCCAAAAAATGAGATTTTATTACCAAATACATGAAAGTTTTCTAACTTTGCCTCACACTACAAACTTTTAAAGGGACTCTAAATCACTTCAACATTCGGTCAGATGCAGATGCCGGCTTTCGCCACTCAATTTTTCTTGCGTGTAACTGGAAGGGTTTGGTAGACCTTCTGGAATGTAGCTAAAATGGCAGCATGTGTAGCTGTATGGACACACTTGTGCACTCTAAAGTCTGGAGTCTGCACTAAAAATAACTTGAAAGTGTAAAGTAATTTTAATAACATAAAAAAAAAACAATCCAATGTGTCCAGGTGGCAGCTGCTGGACAACCCTGCCTTCAGCAACCTGTGTGACTGCTGTGAGTCCAGCTGCAAGACCAGGTGGACCAGGAGTACACTATCAGGTACTGACACAAAGTCCTCTTTCCCCTCCTGCACTTGTACTAATCAAAGTACTTTCTGCTTGCAGGGAAGCGTGGCATTACCCAGAATGCAGTTCTGGGGCCCCTCACTATCACGGAGGTAAGCGACAACTTGATAAATGGATTGAAGTCCTCTTTTTTAATCACTTTCTTCCCCTTACAGGAATAGATGGACTGGAAATGAACTAATTGTATATCCAATAAACAGCTGGAGGAACTACTTCTGACTAAATGTTTTCTTCATGTTAAAGAAACAATGCTTGTGTACTATTGTGCAGTAACAGTTCTTGCAAGTACTCAAACTTGGTGTCTGGCTACAATTATTGTAAAGTACTTCAAGTCTAGTGATGGGTAAATGATGCCTCAGTGAGTGTATGGCACACTCACCTGCTGTATTGACACTATTTTATAATCTACCACACATGGATTTACTTAGTCACATTTGACCTGCAAATTAAGGTGGGAATATTTGGGCACCTGATTCAGATTCTTGTACAGTTTGGTTCTGAATTTTGGTAAACCCGTGGCAACTGATGTATGCCCAGGCCTAAAAACTTAGTTTAAATTCTATTTCAAAAAAACACTAATGCAATCCCAATATTTAAATTTACTAAGCAGTTGACCTACATGTACTAATTTATTAAATAGTATTGGGACAAATCAAAACTTTTTGGTCAAACCAGGTGAAATGGAAATGTTTAAATGCTATTTCTAAGCAGTTATTGATCCAAAAATAGGTTAATTAAATTTTTAAATCTGAATTGGATGAATTTATTTTTTTTGCATTGCCCCCATTTTTTTTTTTTTAAACATTTCTTTGCAAAATAAGTATGAAAAGCACAACTGTTTGTGAAACAAAGACTCACCTTTGGTGATATTAACTAAAAAATAATCCCACTTTTTTTTTTTTTAGTTTAGCTCCATAATGGTGACCAAATGTCAAACACTCGCGATGAGTCTTGAAACTCTCCATTCGATTCCAGTTCTCGGGATGGAGATTTTAATCAGAATTGATACTGGATTCAGATTCTTGTAATATGTAAATGTTTTTTAATCTCAACAAAATAACACACAATACCATAATCCAATTACAAAACCAAACCTGGCCCAGCAACATTCAGAATAGCAATTGAGAGCACTCAAAAGTCCTAAAGTAGTCAAAAATGAATGGTATTAATACCAACATAGTTTAAATGAGAGATTTCTAATCACTGCTATCACAGCCATTTATAAAAAATATATTTAAAAACTAAATCGTTACACTGGCTTACACTTGCATAGACACATTGTGTCCAATATTTTCCACAAAGCTAAGTCATATTTTAATAGTTAAAGGCCTACTGAAATGAGATTTTTTTTATTCAAACGGGAATAGCAGATCCATTCTGTGTCATACTTGATCATTTTGCGATATTGCCATATTTTTGCTGAAAGGATTTAGTAGAGAACGATAAAGTTCGCAACTTTTGGTCTCTGATTAAAAAAAAAAAGCCTTGCCCCTACCGGAAGTAGCGTGACAGTCAGTTTGCCTCATATTTTCCTATTTTCAACGCAGCTAGAGCGATTCGGACCGAGAAAGCGACGATTACCCCATTAATTTGAGCGAGGATGAAAGATTTGTGGATGAGGAACGTTAGAGTGACGGACTAGAATGCAGTGCAAGGCGTATCTTTTTTCGCTCTGACCGTAACTTAGGTACAAGCTGGCTCATTGGATTCCACACTCCTTTTTCTATTGTGGATCACGGATTTGTATTTTAAACCACCTCGGATACTATATCTTCTTGAAAATGAGAGTCGAGAACGCAAAATGGACATTCACAGTGACTTATCTCCACGACAATTAATCGGCGAAGCTCTTTCTGAGCTAATGTGATAGCATCTGGCTCAAATGCAGATAGAAACAAAATAAATAAATCCTTGACTGGAAGGATAGACAGAAGATCAACAATACTATTAAACCATGGACATGTAACTACACGGTTAATAATTCTCAGCCTGGCAAAGCTTAACAATGCTGTTGCTAACGACGCTATTGAAGCTAACTTAGCAACCGGACCTCACAGAGCTATGATAAAAACATTAGCGCTCCACCTACGCCAGCCAGCCCTCATCTGCTCAACACCCGTCCTCGCCTGCGTTCCAGCGATCGATGGCGCGACGAAGAACTTCACCCAATCACAGAAGCGGTTGGCGGCTAGCGTCGGCTAGCGCGTCTGCTATCCACCTCAAAGTCTTCCTGTTTGTGTTGCTGCAGCCAGCCGCTAATACACCGATCCCACCTACAACTTTCTTCTTTGCAGTCTCCATTGTTCATTAAACAAATTGCAAAAGATTCACCAACACAGATGTCCAGAATACTGTGGAATTTTGCGATGAAAACAGCTTTTAGTATTGACCTCAATAGGGTACCGATACTTCTGTTTCACTGGCTACGTCACGCGCATACGTCATCATCCAAAGGCGTTTTCAACCGGAAGTTTAGCGGGAAATTTAAAATGTCACTATAAGTTAACCCGGCCGTATTGGCATGTGTTGCAATGTTAATATTTCATCATTGATATATAAACTATCAGACTGCGTGGTCGCTAGTAGTGGCTTTCAGTAGGCCTTTAAAACATGTAAATAATGGATCCCATAATCCGATATAACTCTATCTAAACTACATGCCTTTTTTTTACTGATATCTCCAGAGCTTGTAGAACCTTTTGAAAAATGGTTAAGGGTTACACAAACTACTCTACGCACAAATGTCAAATGTCTTGAACACTTTGAATCGATTCGGAATCATGAATCCATTAGTTTACTGACTTCTAGTGTGAGCTGAAAAACAGTTTCTGATAAACCATTGAGCACTTCAGTCAAACACTGTATATGTATGTGTATATATATGTATAAATATGTGTGTGTGTGTATATATATACACACACGTGTATGTGTGTGTGGGAAAATTATCCTCAAAATACAATCATTTGAAGCTTCTAGTACAGGGGTGTCCAAAGTGTGGCCCGCAGCCTATTTTTTTAATGGCCTAAAAACCCTATTAAATTTCATTAATTTAATTTTAATTAAATTTAAATTTAAATTTAAATTTAAATTTAAATTTAAATTTAAATTTAAATTTTAATTTTAATTTTAATTTTAATTTAGATTTTGATTTTGATTTTGATTTTGATTTTAATTTAATTTAATTTAATTTAATTTAATTTAATTTAATTTAAATTTAAATTTAAATTTAAATTTAAATTTAAATTTAATTTAAATTTAAATTTTAATTTTAATTTTAAATTTAAAATTTTTTTTTACAATTACATGTTAAAGCTTTCTCGTCCCGAACGGCCGGATGTGGTTGCAAATAATTGCGTCCTCGGCCGCGATTGGTTTAAAAGTTGCACAGTCCATCGTTACAAGGAATTGCTTGTCAATGAAATAAAATAAATGAATGAATAAATAAAAATATCCATCCATCCATCCATTTTCTACCGCTTGTTCCCTTTGGGGTCGCGGGGGGCGCTGGAGCCTATCTCAGCTACAATCGGGCGGAAGGCAGGGTACACCCTGGACAAGTCGCCACCTCATCGCAGGGCCAACACAGATAGACAGACAACATTCACACTCACATTCACACACTAGGGACCATTTAGTGTTGCCAATCAACTTATCCCCAGGTGCATGTCTTTGGAGGTGGGAGGAAGCCGGAGTACCCGGAGGGAACCCACGCAGTCACGGGGAGAACATGCAAACTCCACACAGAAAGATCCCGAGCCTGGGATTGAACCCAAGACTACTCAGGACCTTCGTATTGTGAGGCAGACGCACTAACCCCTCTTCCACCGTGCTGCCCTAAAATAAAAATAAGTCTTATTATACAAAAATAATGCATTGATGCATCAATGTGACACAATGTCGTTCCAAATTTAAATAAAAACAATTTAAAACAATAAAAAAATGCTGACAAAGTTGCGATCAGAGAGAAAGAGAAGGTTAACGAGGCGCACCTGAGCACCCATCAGGTGAGAACAATCACCCTGATTGGCCGCTGGGCGTATAAAAGCAGCGTCAGTGCGACTCTCCCACATGTTCAGTCATGATGGCTTCTCTCTGGTGCCGTGCTCTGCTCTTCAGCCTCCTCCTCGCCGCTTCCTCCGTGCACGCTGGTAAGTCAACACCATCATCCCCCCCCCCCTTGCAGTTTAACGCTGGCGTCTCCTCCCCAGACATGAAGTTGGACTGCAAGCCCGGCATGGTGTCGCTGGTGTGGACGGAAGGCAGGTCCCGCGTCGACACCTCCAAGTTCCGCCTGGGCAACTGCCCCCCCACCGCCACCTCGGCCCGGGAGGCCACCTTCACCGTGGAGCTCCACGACTGCAACTTCATGGCCATGGTAAGCCAGCCTGACGCCCGCCATCTCGAGGGCGCCGGTAACGTCTGTGTTCGCAGGTCACCGGGAGCCAGCTGGTGTACTCCAACGCCTTGACTTACCTGAGCGACTCCAAGAGCCACACCTTCATCCAGCCCGTGGTTTGTGTCTTCGAGAGGTAGGTATCGGCGTCACAGGTGAGTTCCTGCGGGATGTATTGACTTCTGTTTGCCTGTCTAGACCCAAGGAGTATCACCCCATCCTCTACGACCCCATCTTTGCGTCCTCGGGCAGTTCCAACCTGGTGTTCCACATGGCGCTCATTGAACGGTGGGTCTTAATCACTCTTTAATTTGGATTCATCTCTAGTGATATCTACAAAAACAAGTATCAACTGGTATCACTTTTGAAAAGTCTGATACAAGAGTCCCTCAGTCTTAACTTCCAGTTAGCGTCAATGTTTTCCACCACTTGTGGCGGTAATGACAATATAAAACAGGGATAATTGTAATACACTTTTCCACCACTTGTGGCAGTAATGACAATATAAAACACACTTTTCCACCATTTGTGGCAGTCATGACAATATAAAACACACTTTTCCACCACTTGTGGCGGTAATGACAATATAAAACAGGGGTAGTTGTAATACACTTTTCCACCACTTGTGGCTGTAATGACATAAAACAGGGGCAGTTGTAATACACTTTTCCACCACTTGTGGCAGTATTGACAATATAAAACAGGGATAATTGTAATACACTTTTCCACCACTTGTGGCAGTAATGACAATATAAAACACACTTTTCCACCATTTGTGGCAGTCATGACAATATAAAACAGGGATAATTGTAATACACTTTTCCACCACTTGTGGCAGTAATGACAATATAAAACACACTTTTTCACCACTTGTGGCAGTAAGGACCTCAAATAGGGGTAGTTGTAATACACTTTTCCACCACTTGTGGCAGTAATGACAATATCAAACAGGGGTTGTTGTAATACATTTTTCCACCACTTGTGGCAGTAATGACAATATAAAACAGGGGTAGTTGTAATACACTTTTCCACCACTTGTGGCCGTAATGACATAAAACAGGGGCAGTTGTAATACACTTTTCCACCACTTGTGACAGTATTGACAATATAAAACAGGGGTAGTTGTAGTACACTTTTCCACCACTTGTTGCAGTAATGACAATATAAAACACACTTTTTCACCACTTGTGGCAGTAATGACCTCAAATAGGGGTAGTTGTAATACACTTTTCCACCACTTGTGGCAGTAATGACAATATCAAACAGGGGTAGTTGTAATACATTTTTCCACCACTTGTGGCAGTAATGACAATATAAAACATACTTTTCCACCACTTGTGGCGGTAATGACAATATAAAACAGGGGTAGTTGTAATACACTTTTCCACCACTTTTGGCAGTAATGACAATATCAAACAGGGGTTGTTGTAATACATTTTTCCACCACTTGTGGCAGTAATGACAATATAAAAACAGGGGTAGTTGTAATACACTTTTCCACCACTTGTGGCCGTAATGACATAAAACAGGGGCAGTTGTAATACACTTTTCCACCACTTGTGACAGTATTGACAATATAAAACAGGGGTAGTTGTAGTACACTTTTCCACCACTTGTTGCAGTAATGACAATATAAAACACACTTTTTCACCACTTGTGGCAGTAATGACCTCAAATAGGGGTAGTTGTAATACACTTTTCCACCACTTGTGGCAGTAATGACAATATCAAACAGGGGTAGTTGTAATACATTTTTCCACCACTTGTGGCAGTAATGACAATATAAAACACACTTTTCCACCACTTGTGGCGGTAATGACAATATAAAACAGGGGTAGTTGTAATACACTTTTCCACCACTTGTGGCAGTATTGACAATCTAAAACAGGGGTAGTTGTAATACACTTTTCCACCACTTGTGGCAGTAATGACAATATAAAACACACTTTTTCACCACTTGTGGCAGTAATGACAATATAAAACATACTTTTCCACCATTTGTGGCAGTAATGACAATATAAAACACACTTTTCCACCATTTGTGGCAGTAATGACAATATAAAACACACTTTTTCACCACTTGTGGCAGTAATGACCCTACCGAGTCATACCAAAGACTATAAAAATGGGACCCATAACCTCTCTGCTTGGCACTTGGCAACAAAGGGTTGGAGTTGGGGGTTAAATCACAAAATGATTCCGGGCGTGGCGCCGCTGCTGCCCACTGCTCCCCAAGGGGATGGGTCAAATGCAGAGGACAAATTTCACCACATCTAGTGTGTGTGTGACAATCATTGGTACTTTAAATCTTAATCTTAAAAATAGGGGTAGTTGTAATACACTTTTCCACCGCTTGTGGCAGTAATGACAATATAAAACACACTTTTCCACCACTTGTGGCGGTAATGACAATATAAAACAGGGGCAGTTGTAATGCACTTTTCCACCACTTGCGGCAGTAATGACAATATAAAACACACTTTTCAACCACTTGTGGCAGTAATGACATCAAATAGGGGTAGTTGTAATACACTTTTCCACCACTTGTGGCAGTAATGACAATATAAAACACACTTTTCCACCACTTGTGGCAGTAATGACAATATAAAACAGGGGCAGTTGTAATACACTTTTCCACCACTTGTGGCAGTAATGACATCAAATAAGGGTAGTTGTAATACACTTTTCCACCACTTGTGGCAGTAATGACAATATGAAACAGGGGCAGTTGTGATACACTTTTCCACCACTTGTGGCAGTATTGACATATCAAAGTCTGGCGCTTAAGTCATCTAAGCGCAAAAAATATGACTAAAGTGGTGAATCTGTGTTTCATAAAATCAAACTATTTACAGTTTAAGAAATATATCCAGTATTAGTATAATCCTAGTGTTTATATAATCAGCCCGACCTAAGCCTTGATAGAGTAACACATTATTTCACATTTGACAAAATGTATCCGGGTAAGTAAAGTACCACTGATAGTCCCACACTAGGTGTGGCGAAATTACCCTCTATTTGTTCCACCCCCTGGGGAGCAGTGAGCAGCAGCGGTGGCCACGCACAGGGAATCATTTTGGTGATTTAACCCCCAATTCCAAGCTAAACTAAGTTAGAATCGAATATGATTTTAAAATGGGGGTTCCCTCTAATGGCAAAGTTGAGCCTCAAGGTTAAGAACCTCTGTCCTGAAGTAAAGTCAGGTTTATCTTGTAAGAGTAGGACATCACTGACCAAATGTGATTAATCAGCAGTTTTTGGG
>NC_084744.1:58874255-58875928 GCF_033978785.1 Entelurus aequoreus | reverse complement strand
AAGCAGGGGCGTCCATGATAACGTTGCTTGGATGGCAACATATGTCGCTCCAAAACCTGTATGCCTTGGGATTCCTCCCGTCAAAACCTCGGGATTTCTCTTGTCAAAACCTGGGATATTTCCCGTCAAAACGTCGGGATTACTCCCGTCAAAACCTCGGGATCTCTCCCGTCAAAACCTCGGGATCTCTCCCGTCAAAACCTCGGGATCTCTCCCGTCAAAACCTCGGGATCTCTCCCGTCAAAACGTCAGGATCTCTCCCGTCAAAACCTCGGCATTTCTCCCGTCAAAATCTCGGCATTTCTCCCGTGAAAACCTCGGCATTTCTCCCGTCAAAACCTCGGCATTTCTCCCGTCAAAACCTCGGCATTTCTCCCGTCAAAACCTCGGCATTTCTCCCGTCAAAACCTCGGGATTTCTCCCGTCAAAACCTCGGGATTTCTCCCGTCAAAACCTTGGGATTTCTCCCGTCAAAACCTCGGCATTTCTCCCGTCAAAACCTCGGCATTCCTCCCGTCAAAACCTCGGCATTTCTCCCGTCAAAACCTCGGGATTTCTCCCGTCAAAACCTCGGGATTTCTCCCTTCAAAACCTCAGGATTTCTCCCGTCAAAACCTCGGCATTTCTCCCGTCAAAACCTCGGCATTCCTCCCGTCAAAACCTCGGCATTTCTCCCGTCAAAACCTCGGCATTTCTCCCAACAAAACCTCAGGATTTCTCCTGTCAAAACCTCGGCATTTCTCCCGTCAAAACCTCGGGATTTCTCCCGTCAAAACCTCGGCATTTCTCCCGTCAAAACCTCGGGATTTCTCCCGTCAAAACCTCGGGATTTCTCCCGTCAACTCGTCGGGATTCCTCCCGTCAACTCGTCGGGATTTCTCCCGTCAAGACGTCGGGGACTCACAGCCTACCGATCCCAGGGCGAACACTCTAACCACAAGGCCACTGAGCAGGTAAACTAGGTGTTCAAAGTCGGGGACCCGGGGTGGACCACTTCTCTGTGCATTAGTCGGTGACGTCTCTGCGCCGCTGACTTGTCTCCATTCAAGACGATCCCCTTCTGGCCCCACTATGGACCGGACTCTCACATTATCGACTAGATCCACTCGACGTCCATTGCACCGGTCGCCCAGGGAAGGGTCCCCACATCGTCCGAGGTTTTTCATTGTGCCCATTGGGTTGAGTGTGGGATATGTCGTGTTGTGGCTAGCGCAGCCCTTTGAGACATTTGTGATTAAGGGCTATATAAGTCAACTTTGATTGATTGGTTGATTGACTTTGAACTAGGCATGTTAAAAACCGTGACAAACGCAGTACGCTTCTCCTGTTTCCAGGCCGTCGACTACGAAAGCCGCAGCTCCTACTCCTTCTCAGTGGAGGTCCTCAACCCCACCGTGGACCCTCGCTTCCTGCGTCGAGGACCTTTTAAAGACCGGGCCTCAATCAGAGTCGCGGTGCTGGATGCTGACGAGCCGCCAAGGTTCTCCAGGGCCCGGTACCACATGGACGTGTCAGAAAACTGCCCTCCGGCCTGCACCGTGGGCCGGGTCAGTGCTGTGGACCCGGACACTGGTCTGACCAACAACATCAGGTACAGTCAAATTGCCCACCGTTTCGATAAACACACGATGCGAAGCAAAACCTGTCCACGGTGTTGTGTAACTCGGAAAGGA
>NC_084744.1:58856755-58869255 GCF_033978785.1 Entelurus aequoreus | reverse complement strand
CAATGTTGGGTTCTGATGTTGATTTGACCATTGAAATTTGGTCATTTCTCAACCAATATTCAACAACACAAATACAACGTTGAAACAACATGCTTTTAGACGACGTTTATTCAATGTTGGTTTCTGACGTTGATCTGACCATTGAAATTTGGTCATTTTACAACCAATATTCTACAACACAAATACAACGTTGAAACAACAGACTTTTTGATGACGTTTAATCGATGTTGGGTTTTGAGGTAGATTTGACCGTTGAATTTTGTTCATATCCCAACCAATATTCAACAACACAAATACAACGTTGAAACAACAGACTTTTTGATGACGTTTAATCGATGTTGGGTTTTGAGGTAGATTTGACCGTTGAATTTTGTTCATATCCCAACCAATATTCAACAACACAAATACAACGTTGAAACAACATGCTTTTTGACGACGTTTATTCAATGTTGGGTTCTGACGTTGATTCGACCGTTGAATTTTGGTCATTTCCCAACCAATATTCTACACGACAAATACAACGTTGAAACAACATACTTTTTGATGACGTTTAATCAATGTTGGGTTTTGAGGTCGATTTGACCGTTGAATTTTGTTCATTTCCCAACCAATATTCAACAACACAAATACAACGTTGAAACAACATGCTTTTTGATGATGTTTAATCAATGTTGGGTTCTGATGTTGATTTGACCATTGAAATTTGGTCATTTCCCAACCAATATTCAACAACACAAATACAACGTTGAAACCACATGCTTTTTGACGACATTTAATCAATGTTGGGTTCTGACGTTAATTCGACCGTTGAATTTTGGTCATTTCCCAACCAATATTCAACAACACAAATACAACGTTGAAACAACATACTTTTTGATGACGTTTAATCGATGTTGGGTTTTGAGGTAGATTTGACCGTTGAATTTTGTTCATATCCCAACCAATATTCAACAACACAAATACAACGTTGAAACAACGTGCTTTTTGACGACGTTTATTCAATGTTGGGTTCTGACGTTGATTTGACCATTGAAATTTGGTCATTTCCCAACCAATATTCAACAACACAAATACAACGTTGAAACAACATGCATTTTGACGACATTTAATCAATGTTGGGTTCTGACGTTGATCTGACCATTGAAATTTGTTCATTTCCCAACCAATATTCTACAACACAAATACAACGTTGAAACAACGTGCTTTTTGACGACGTTTATTCAATGTTGGGTTCTGACGTGGGTTTTGACCATTGAAATTTGGTCATTTTACAACCAACACTGAGATCCAACGTTACACGCCAACGTTTTCTCAATTTACCAACAACTATTTTGTAAGATGGTTTCCAAGTCCGTTTTAAAGGTATAATCAACGTTGTGTCAACGTCTCGTGCCTGCTGGGTTTGGTTGAGACCTATTCGGTGCATCATGTGGCAGGTAAGGGTGGGTTTATGTCGAGGACCAAATATTGCCGTCTGACACAGAATTCAAACAAAAGGTATTTGCATTTAATATTACCGTCATGAAGGCAACTATTTTCAGTCATGCTCCTCTCTAGATCTTTGCCTAAAATGTCCTGGGGGGGCTTGTTGTGGCAGAGGTTTGGACAGACTGTGTTTGTGTCCGCAATAACGAGCGCCGTCTAATAAAAAAAAGTCTTTTGTGTTGACGCGGAGCACAGCGTGTGTCGTCTGGTGGCCACGGGGGACGACAACCTCGGCCCTAACATCAAAACCAGCCACGGTTTTCGGGATGGGGCCACAGTGACAACATGCATATGCCGACCCGAATATTTACACCACTCTCTATCTGGATCCTGCTGCTGTGGATCCAGGACCAGGTCCTGGCTTGTCAGCCTGAAATAGAGCGAGAGCGTGCTCGAGTGTGTCAATCCAAGCAAATGAGCTGCGGAAGACCCTCCGCATTTTGAATTAACCGTTGAATTTTGATCATTTCCCAAAGAATATTCCACAACACAAATACAACGTTGAAACAACATGCTGTTTGACGACGTTTAATCAATGTCGGGTTCTGACGTTGATTCGACCGTTGAATATTGGTCATATCCCAACCAATATTCCATCCATCCATCCATCTTCTTCCGCTTATCCGAGGTCGGGTCGCGGGGGCAGCAGCCTAAGCAGGGAAGCCCAGACTTCCCTCTCCCCAGCCACTTCGTCCAGCTCTTCCCGGGGGATCCCGAGGCGTTCCCAGGCCAGCCGGGAGACATAGTCTTCCCAACGTGTCCTGGGTCTTCCCCGTGGCCTCCTACCGGTCGGACGTGCCCTAAACACCTCCCTAGGGAGGCGTTCGGGTGGCATCCTGACCAGATGCCTGAACCACCTCATCTGGCTCCTCTCCATGTGGAGGAGCAGTGGCTTAACTTTGAGCTCCCCCCGGATGACAGAGCTTCTCACCCTATCTCTAAGGGAGAGCCCCGCCACCCGCCAGAGGAAAGTCATTTGGGCCGCTTGTACCCGTGATCTTGTCCTTTCAGTCGTAACGCAGAGCTCATAACCGTAGGTGAGGATGGGAACGTAGATCGACCGGTAAATTGAGAGCTTTGCCTTCCGGCTCAGCTCCTTCTTCACCACAACGGATCGATACAGCGTCCGCATTACTGAAGACGCTGCACCGATCCGCCTGTCGATCTCACGATCCACTCTTCCCTCACTCGTGAACAAGACTCCGAGGTACATGAACACCTCCACTTGGAGCAGGGTCTCCTCCCCAACATGGAAATGGCACTCCACCCTTTTCCGGGCGAGAACCATGGACTCGGACTTGGAGGTGCTGATTCTCATCCCAGTCGCTTCACACTCAGCTGCGAACTGATCCAGTGAGAGCTGAAGATCCTGGCCAGATGAAGCCATCAGGACCACATCATCTGCAAAAGGCAGGGACCTAATCCTGCAGCCACCTAACCAGATCCCCTCAACACCCTGATTGCGCCTACAAATTCTGTCCATAAAAGTTATGAACAGAATGGGTGACAAAGGGCAGCATTGGCGGAGTCCAACCCTCACTGGAAACGTGTCCGACTTACTGCCGGCAATGCGGACCAAGCTCTGACACTGATCATACAGGGAGCGGACCGCCACAATCAGACAGTCCGATACCCCATACTCTCTGAGCACTCCCCACAGGACTTCCCGAGGAACACGGTGGAATGCCTTCTCCAAGTCCACAAAGCACATGTAGACTGGTTGGGCAAACTCCCATGCACCCTCAAGGACCCTCCCGAGAGTATAGAGCTGGTCCACAGTTCCACGACCAGGACAAAAACCACACTGTTCCTCCTGAGTCGGAGGTTCGACTATCCGGCGTAGCCTCCTCTCCAGTACACCTGAATAGACCTTACCGGGAAGGCTGAGGAGTGTGATCCCACGATAGTTAGAACACACCCTCCGGTTCCCCTTCTTAAAGACAGGAACCACCACCCCGGTCTGCAAATCCGTTGATTTGACCATTGAATTTTGGTCATTTTCCAAACAATATTCTACAAAACAAATACAACGTTGAAACAACATGCTTTTTGACGACGTTTAATCAATGTTGGGTTCTGACGTTGATTTGACCGTTGAATTTTGATAATTTCCTAACCAATATTCTACAACACAAATACAACATTGAAACAACATGCTTTTTGACGACGTTTAATCAATGTTGGGTTCTGACGTTGATTCGACTGTTGAATTTTGGTCATTTCCCAACCAATATTCTACAACACAAATACAACGTTGAAACAACATGCTTTTTGACGACGTTTAATCAATGTTGGGTTCTGACGTTTATTCGACCGTTGAATTTTGGTCATTTCCCAAACAATCTACTACAACAAAAATACAACGTTGAAACAACATGCTTTTTGACGACGTTTAATCAATGTTGGGTTCTGTTGTTGATTTGACCATTGAATTTTGGTCGTTTCCCAACCAATATTCTACAACACAAATACAATGTTGAAACAACATGCTTTTCGACAACCATTATTCAATGTCAGGTTCTGACGTTGATTTGACCGTTGAATTTTGGTCATTTCCCAACCAATATTCTACAACACAAATACAACGTTGAAACAACATGCTTTTTGACAACCATTATTCAATGTCAGGTTGTGACGTTGATTTGACCGTTGAATTTTGATGATTTCCTAACCAATATTCTACAACACAAATACAACGTTGAAACAACATGCTTTTTGACGACGTTTATTCAATGTCGGGTTCTGACGTTGATTCGACCATTGAATTTTGGTCATTTCCCACCCAATATTCTACAACACAAATACAACGTTGAAACAACATGCTTTTTGACAACGTTTATTCAATGTTGGGTTATTACGTTGATTTGGCCATTAAATGTTGGTAATTTCCCAACCAATTTTCCACAACACAAATACAACGTTGAAACAACATGCTTTTTGACAACCATTATTCAACGTCAGGTTGTGACGTTGATTCGACCGTTGAATTTTGGTCATTTCCCAACCAATTTTCAACACAAATACAATGATGAAACAACATGCTTTTTGACGACGTTTAATCAATGTTGGGTTCTGACGTTTATTCGACCGTTGAATTTCGGTCATTTCCCAAACAATCTGCTACAACAAAAATACAACGTTGAAACAACATGCTTTTTGACGACGTTTAATCAGTGTTGGGTTCTGTTGTTGATTTGACCATTGAATTTTGGTCGTTTCCCAACCAATATTCTACAACACAAATACAACGTTGAAACAACATGCTTTTTGACGACGTTTAATCAATGTTGGGTTCTGTTGTTGATTTGACCATTGAATTTCGGTCGTTTCCCAACCAATATTCTACAACACAAATACAACGTTGAAACAACATGCTTTTTGACAACCATTATTCAATGTCAGGTTCTGACGTTGATTTGACCGTTAAATTTTGGTCATTTCCCAACCAATATTTTACAACACAAATACAACGTTGAAACAACATGCTTTTTGACTACGTTTAATCACTGTTGGGTTCTGTTGTTGATTTGACCATTGAATTTTGGTCGTTTCCCAACCAATATTCTACAACACAAATACAACATTGAAACAACATGCTTTTTGACGACGTTTAATCAATGTTGGGTTCTGTTGTTGATTTGACCATTGAATTTTGGTCGTTTCCCAACCAATATTCTACAACACAAATACAACGTTGAAACAACATGCTTTTTGACGACGTTTAATCAATGTTGGGTTCTGTTGTTGATTTGACCATTGAATTTTGGTCGTTTCCCAACCAATATTCTACAACACAAATACAACGTTGAAACAACATGCTTTTTGACAACCATTATTCAATGTCAGGTTCTGACATTGATTTGACCGTTAAATTTTGGTCATTTCCCAACCAATATTTTACAACACAAATACAACGTTGAAACAACATGCTTTTTGACTACGTTTAATCACTGTTGGGTTCTGATGTTGATTCGACCGTTGAATTTTGGTAATTTCTCAACCAATATTCTCCAAAACAAATACAACGTTGAACCAACATGCTTTTTGACGACCATTATTCAATGTCAGGTTGTGACGTTGATTTGACCGTTGAATTTTGATAATTTCCTAACCAATATTCTACAACACAAATACAACGTTGAAACAACATGCTTTTTGATGACGTTTAATCAATGTCGGGTTCTGACGTTGATTCGACCATTGAATTTTGGTCATTTCCCAACCAATATTCTACAACACAAATACAACGTTGAAACAACATGCTTTTAGACAACGTTTATTCAATGTTGGGTTATTACGTTGATTTGGCCATTAAATGTTGGTAGTTTCCCTACCAATTTTCCACAACACAAATACAACGTTGAAACAACATGCTTTTTGACAACCATTATTCAACGTCAGGTTGTGACGTTGATTCGACCGTTAAATTTTGGTCATTTCCCAACCAATTTTCAACACAAATACAACGTTGAAACAACATGCTTTTTGACGATGTTTAATCAATGTTGGGTTCTGACGTTTATTCGACCGTTGAATTTTGGTCATTTCCCAAACAATCTACTACAACAAAAATACAACGTTGAAACAACATGCTTTTTGACTAAGTTTAATCAATGTTGGGTTCTGTTGTTGATTTGACCATTGAATTTTGGTCGTTTCCCAACCAATATTCTACAACACAAATACAACGTTGAAACAACATGCTTTTAGACAACGTTTATTCAATGTTGGGTTATTACGTTGATTTGGCCATTAAATGTTGGTAATTTCCCAACCAATTTTCCACAACACAAATACAACGTTGAAACAACATGCTTTTTGACAACCATTATTCAACGTCAGGTTGTGACGTTGATTCGACCGTTGAATTTTGGTCATTTCCCAACCAATTTTCAACACAAATACAACGATGAGACAACATGCTTTTTGACGACGTTTAATCAATGTCGGGTTCTGACGTTGATTCGACCGTTGAATTTTGGTCATTTCCCAACCAATATTCTACAACACAAATACAACGTTGAAACAACATGCTTTTAGACAACGTTTATTCAATGTTGGGTTATTACGTTGATTTGGCCATTAAATTTTGGTAATTTCCCAACCATTTTTCCACAACACAAATACAACGTTGATACAACATGCTTTTTGACAACCATTATTCAACGTCAGGTTGTGACGTTGATTCGACCGTTGAATTTTGGTCATTTCCCAACCAATTTTCAACACAAATACAATGATGAAACAACATGCTTTTTGACGACGTTTAATCAATGTTGGGTTCTGTTGTTGATTTGACCATTGAACTTTGGTCATTTCCCAACCAATATTCTACAACACAAATACAATGGCCAAACCACGTTGATTTGGCCATTAAATGTTGGTAATTTCCCAACCAATTTTCCACAACACAAATACAACGTTGAAACAACATGCTTTTTGACGACCATTATTCAATGTCAGGTTGTGACGTTGATTTGACCGTTGAATTTTGATAATTTCCTAACCAATATTCTACAACACAAATACAACGTTGAAACAACATGCTTTTTGACGACGTTTAATCAATGTTGGGTTCTGACGTTGATTCGACCGTTGAATTTTGGTCATTTCTCAACCAATATTCTACAACACAAATACAACGTTGAAACAACATGCTTTTTGACAACCATTATTCAACGTCAGGTTGTGACGTTGATTCGACCGTTGAATTTTGGTCATTTCCCAACCAATTTTCAACACAAATACAACGTTGAAACAACATGCTTTTTGACGACTTTTAATCAATGTTGGGTTCTGACGTTTATTCGACCGTTGAATTTCGGTCATTTCCCAACCAATTTTCAACAACACAAAAACACTTTTGGAACAAAATGCTTTTTGACTACCTTTGTTCCACGTCAGGTTGTGACGTTGATTTGACCATTGAAATTTGGTCATTTTCCAACCAATTTTCAACAACATAAATACAACGTTGAAACAAAATGCTTTTTGACGACGTTCAATCAATGTTGGGTTCTGACGTTGATTTGACCATTGAATTTTGGTCATTTCCCAAACAATCTACTACAACAAAAATACAACGTTGAAACAACATGCTTTTTGACGACGTTTAATCAAAGTCGGGATCTGACATTAATTTGACCATTGAATTTTGGTCATTTCCCAACCAATATTCTACAACACAAATACAACGTTGAAACAACATGCTTTTTGACGACGTTTAATCAATGTCAGGTTGTGACGTTGATTTGACCGTTGAATTTTGGTCATTTCCCAACCAATTTTCAACACAAATACAACGTTGAAACAACATGCTTTTTGACGACGTTTAATCAATGTCAGGTTGTGACATTGATTTGACCGTTGAATTTTGGTCATTTCCTAACGAATATTCTACAACACAAATACAACATTGAAACAACATGCTTTTTGACGACATTTAATCAATGTTGGGTTCTGACGTTGATCTGACCATTGAATTTTGGTCATTTCCCAACCAATATTCTACAATACAAATACAATGTTGGAACAACATGCTTTTTGACAACGTTTAATCAATGTTGGGTTCGGACGTTGATTCGACCATTGAAATTTGGTCATTTCCTGATCAATATTGTACAACACAATTACGACGTTGAAACAACATGCTTTTTGACAACGTTTAATCAATGTTGGGTTCTGACGTTTATTCGACCGTTGAATATTGGTCATTTCCCAACCAATATTCTACAACACAAATACAACGTTGAAACAAGATGCTTTTTGACGACGTTTAATCAATGTTGGGTTGTGACGTTGATTTATTTGGTTATTTCCCAACCAATATTCAACAACACAAATACAACGTTGAAACAACATGCTTTTTAACGACGTTTAATCAATGTTGGGTTCTGACGTTGATTCGACCATTGAATTTTGGTCATTTCCCAACCAATATTCAACAACAAAAATACAACGTTGAAACATGCTTTTTGACGACGTTTAATCAATGTCGGGTTCTGACGTTGATTCGACCGTTGAATTTTGGTCATTTCCCAAACAATCTACTGCAACAAAAATACAACGTTGAAACAACATGCTTTTTGACGACGTTTAATCAATGTCGGGTTCTGACGTTGATTCGACCATTGAATTTTGGTCATTTCCCAACCAATATTCTACAACACAAATACAACGTTGAAACAACATGCTTTTTGACAACCATTATTCAATGTCAGGTTCTGACGTTGATTTGACCGTTGAATTTTGGTCATTTCCCAACCAATATTCTACAACACAAATGCAACGTTGAAACAACATGCTTTTTGACAACCATTATTCAACGTCAGGTTGTGACGTTGATTCGACCGTTGAATTTTTGTCATTTCCCAACCAATTTTCAACACAAATACAACGTTGAAACAACATGCTTTTTGACGACGTTTAATCAATGTTGGGTTATTACGTTGATTTGGCCATTAAATGTTGGTAATTTCCCAACCAATTTTCCACAACACAAATACAATGTTGAAACAACATGCTTTTTGACGACGTTTAATCAATGTTGGGTTCTGACGTTTATTCGACCGTTGAATTTTGGTCATTTCCCAAACAATCTACTACAACAAAAATACAACGTTGAAACAACATGCTTTTTGACGACGTTTAATCAATGTTGTTCTGTTGTTGATTTGACCATTCAATTTTGGTCGTTTCCCAACCAATATTCTACAACACAAATACAACGTTGAAACAACATGTTTTTTGACAACCATTATTCAATGTCAGGTTCTGACGTTGATTTGACCGTTGAATTTTGGTCATTTCCCAACCAATATTCTACAACACAAATACAACGTTGAAACAACATGTTTTTTGACAACCATTATTCAATGTCAGGTTCTGACGTTGATTTGACCGTTGAATTTTGGTCATTTCCCAACCAATATTCTACAACACAAATACAACGTTGAAACAACATGCTTTTTGACGACGTGTAATATAATATTGAACCACTTTGCTGTGTAACTGCATGCAAATTTGACTTCAAACCCACCCCCGGAAAGGGTGTTCAACAGTGCAAATGAAACGTTAGACGTTTTCCAGCTGAGGCAGCCTAATTTCCAACTTTCTATTCTCGCACCGATGGGATTTCGAGCGCTCACGTTTGAATTAACCGCAAAACGGCCGAGCTTACCCACAAGTACGATTGAGTCGGTTTAATGGAGGGCGCGTTGCACCTTTGTGGGACGGGTTATTGCATCCGTGGGGACGGTGCTGGCGGAATATTTTTATATTTGAAGCTGTTTGTGTTGTAAACAGCGTGCGTCTCCGTTGCTTTGCAGACAACCCCAGCCAGGTGTCCAGGGTTCTGGTTGCTATAGAGACTTTGGACCTCAACGACAACGCCCCCGAGCTGGACAGGCAGTACACAACAGCCATGTGCGACTCATCTACCATAGGGCAGGTCAGTATGTCTTACTGTATAGCTTGCATGTAGACACTGTTGTCAATATTAATGTATTTTTGCACAGATAAACAGTGGTGGTCAAAAGTGTACATACACTTGTAAAGAACATCATGTCTTGAGTTTACAATCATTTCTACAACTCTTATTTTTTTGTGATAGAGTGATGGGAGCACATACTTGCTGGTCACAAAAAACATTCATAAAGTTTTGGTTCTTTTATGAATTTATTATGGGTCTACTGAAAATGTGACTTGGTCAAAAGTATACATACAGCAATGTTAATATTTGCTTACATGTCCCTTGGCAAGTTTCACTGCAATAAGGCGCTTTTGGTAGCTATCCACAAGCTTCTGCTTGAAATTTTGACCACTCCTCTTGACAAAATTGGTGCAGTTCAGCTAAATGTGTTGGTTTTTCTGACATGGACTTGTTTCTTCAGCATTGTCCACACGTTTAAGTTTATTTTATTATTATTTTTGTAATTTTTTTTTCATAAAGAAATACAATCAGGTGTGCTAACGGACTGTATCCCTGCAGACTGTATTGATATATATTGATATATAATGTATATATTGTGTTTTTTATGTTGATTTAATACAAAAAAAAAAAAAAAATTTTTTTTTTTTTTTTTTTTAATTTCTTTTGCGGCCCGGTACCAATCGGTCCGCGGACCGGTACCGGGCAGCGGACCGGTGGTTGGGGACCACTGCTTTACACGAACAATAAAAACATAATATTCACTAAATAGAGTACTACAACAATGAAAACCAAAAGCAAAAAAAGAAACAGTATCAATAATAACTACAATAATAATAATATTAATAACGATATTGACAATAATAGTTAAACAATTGTAATACAAATATTTATTCTGTAAAAAAAATATATGTATATATATATATTTTTTTTTTAATATATTCTCGAAAACTATTAACCAATTTAGAAGCAGAATAAATAAAAATGGCAATTTACATGTAAATAATTTTTTTAGCATTTTTTTTTCTGTAATAACCGTCATAGACAGCCACAATAAAGGATGGACTTTAAAACTCTTTTAACTTGAAATATTAATAAGAAAATGTACAGAAAAAAAGAGTATTCTATCTTTTGTCAACTTTCAAAACCTCTAAAAGGCCTTAGTGGCCACATGCGTGGACAGCACCTTTTAGCTCTTATTTCCAAAATTGTGTACATTACTGAATTGGGGTCTTACGGCCACTTATGTGGACACTTATACTGCCATCTGGTGGTGTCAGAAGAGTATAACATACAATGGAATTTTGAAAAAAAAAAAAAGTGTAAAAATAAGAATGAGCATGTCACTAAACATGAAGTACACGTTTGTGTACTTATGGACTAAGTACATCATATATATATAAATATATAATATAAATTATATATATATATATATATATATATATATATATATATATATATTATATATGTATATATGTATATATATATATATATATACATATATATATATATATATATATATATATATATATATATACATATATATATATATATATATATATATATATATATATATATATATATATATATATATATATATATATATATATACTGTATATATATATATATTATATATATGATAATAATATTATATTATATATATTATTATTATTATTATATTATAATAATATATAATATATATTATATTATATATATTTATATATATAATATATATATATAAAGATGATTCTTAGTTTTTATTCTAATTAGGGTCCAATTAAAAAAAGCATGTAAACAAAAAACTTAAATTACTGCTCATAAACATTCACTAATCACAAATTAAAAATGTGTTGTGATTCACCTCTGTGGGATTAGATGTGGGATTAGACGTGGGATTTGAACCAGGAACAATGGCTGCCATTGATATATAGTTAAAATATCAATATTTTTTATAATGGAAACCATACGGATGTTTCCTCACACATGCACAAAAAGACGTTCAACATGCTCACTAGATTATTCTCACCCAAAAAAAAAAAAATGCCAAAGGAAGTAGTTGAATATTTCATCATCCTGTGACGTCTCATTAAAAGGTGTACTTGACGGCTACTTCCACTGATGTGTCACAGAATATAGTGACTTTATAGCGGTGTGGAATATATTCGTGAACAGGCAGGCGGGGTCCTCGGTGGTCTATTATCAGCACTCTCTCCACCTTGTAAATGCACTTTGGACTTCCTCTCACACTTTCGCTTTCGTTTTACAACATGTAGAAGAAAAGCTGGTTTTTGCATTTTCCCGCAGCAAATGTTAAATGAAAACAATTGTGTGCGTCTTAATTTCCCACCGGACGTCATTCTTCTTTTAACTACTTCTATGAGCTCCAATGTGGCCGATCTTTGTTTATTTGGGACCTTGACCCGTCTGTGGTTTGTTTTCTGCTTGTGCTTTTGTTTTTGTCACTGACTCCGATGGCAACGTTGTGGATTTCTTTCTAGCTGTCATCTGCAGCTTTGAAGAGGCGGGCGTAGTGGGGATGTTATAAGCCATGACTTGGACTTTTGTCAATTAAAAAAAATGTTATCTG
>NC_084744.1:58831755-58854255 GCF_033978785.1 Entelurus aequoreus | reverse complement strand
AAACGCTTTCCCGTTCATTCCGTTGGCACCGACTAGTCGTGCAAACCCTCTCCGCAAATTGAAAGGCGTATAGCGGCCTATTTGTGCGAGACTATTGTCTATGTCAGCCAGTCATTTATTCGTGTTCCACGCCATGGTCTGCTGGGGGGGGGTGGAAGCATGGCCAGCGACAGGAGCAGACCCAACAAAGCAACCAAGAGAGCCGACTCCACCCAGTCACAACACGTTCCGATATTCCCACACAGCAACTCAATCAATCAATCAATCACTAAATCACGAGTGTCTCAAAGGGCTGCACAAGCCACAACAACATCCTGGGCTCAGATCCCACATCAGGGCAAGGAAAAACTCAACCCAATGGGATTACAATGAGAAACCTTGGAGGGGACTGCAGATGTGGGGACCCCTTGGTTTTAGCCCGCTAACAGCCAAGGAGTTCAAGGACCTCAACGAAGATAAGACGACAGCACGCGGACGAAGCAGAGACGAGGCAAATCACAAGGCCCCAGCACATTCCGTCACGTATTGTGCGTACTTGAGCTGCTTTGCATGGTATGCGTGACCACTCCTTTTAGAGACTGTGACTAAGTGCGCAGCTCCATGCGTTCTCCTCATTTTTCAACTGTTTGAATCGGTTGAAAAATGTCAAACTATAATTTTTCCAGGAATTCCCGTTTTTTCTAACCCCACTTCCAACCTTTTTCGTTTGACTATTCCTTTTCCTTTTTTTCATCCCATTTCAACCGTTTCACTGTGAAAACATTTTCCATAGTCGAAAACTAGAAACATTTCCGGTTTTCCCGAAATTCCAGGAATTCCATAATACAATTTCTCAATTAAAAAAAACGGTTTCTACGTCAACATTTCTTGACCGATTTAAACAATTCCAACACCAACCAATTCAGCTCATTCATGCTCCTAATCATTTTCAAAAAAATCCCGCTTTTCCCAAAATTCCCCAAATTTCCAGGAAATTCCATTTAAAATGATTGGGACATTTTTCAAAGTTCAACTATCCCCACATTTTTCAACCGATTCAAACGGTTCAAAATTGTCAAACTATCATTTTTCCACGTTCAACAAATTTCCAGGAATTCCAGTTTTTTTCTAACCCTATTTCCAACCTTTTTCGTTTGACTATTCCTTTTCCTTTTTTTTCATCACATTTCAACCGTTTCACTGTCAAAACATTTTTCATAGTCGAGAACGAGAAACATTTCCGGTTTTCCCGAAATTCCAGGAATTCCATAATACAATTTCTCAATTTAAAAAAAACGGTTTCTACGTCAACATTTCTTGATCGATTTAAACAATTCCAACACCAACCAATTCAGCTCATTCGTGCTCCTAATCATTTTCAAAAAAAAATCCTGCTTCTCCTTAAATTCCCAAATTTCCAGGAAGTTCCAATGGAAATGAATGGGACATTTTTCAAAATTCAACAATTCCCACATTTTTCAACCGATTCAAACGGTTGAAAAATGTCAAACTATAATTTTTTCCACGTTCAACAAATTTCCAGGAATTCCAGTTTTTTTCTAACCCTATTTCAAACCTTTTTCATTTGACTATTCCTTTTCCTTTTTTTTCATCACATTTCAACCGTTTCACTGTCAATACATTTTTCATAGTCGAGAACGAGAAACATTTCCGGTTTTCCCGAAATTCCAGGAATTCCATAATACAATTTCTCAGTTAAAAAATTGGTTTCTACGTCAACATTTCTTGACCGATTTAAACAATTCCAACACCAACCAATTCAGCTCATTCATGCTCCTAATCATTTTCCAAAAAAAATCCCGCTTTTCCCAAAATTCACAAATTTCCAGGAAGTTCCAATTGAAATGAAGTGGACATTTTTCAAAGTTGAAACGGTTGAAAAATGTCAAACTATAATTTTTTCCACGTTCAACAAATTTCCAGGAATTCCAGTTTTTTTGTAACCCTATTTCCAACCTTTTTCATTTGACTATTTCTTTTCCTTTTTTTTCATCACATTTCAACCGTTTCACTGTCAAAATATTTTTCATAGTCGAGAACGAGAAACATTTCCGGTTTTCCCGAAATTCCAGGAATTCCATACTACAATTTCTCAATTAAAAAAACAGTTTCTACGTCAACATTTCTTGACCGATTTAAACAATTCCAACACCAACCAATTCAGCTCATTCATGCTCCTAATCATTTTCCAAAAAAAATCCCGCTTTTCCCAAAATTCACAAATTTCCAGGAAGTTCCAATTGAAATGAAGTGGACATTTTTCAAAGTTGAAACGGTTGAAAAATGTCAAACTATAATTTTTTCCACGTTCAACAAATTTCCAGGAATTCCAGTTTTTTTCTAACCCTATTTCCAACCTTTTTCATTTGACTATTCCTTTTCCTTTTTTTTCATCACATTTCAACCGTTTCACTGTCAAAATATTTTTCATAGTCGAGAACGAGAAACATTTCCGGTTTTCCCGAAATTCCAGGAATTCCATACTACAATTTCTCAATTAAAAAAACAGTTTCTACGTCAACATTTCTTGACCGATTTAAACAATTCCAACACCAACCAATTCAGCTCATTCATGCTGCTAATCATTTTCCCAAAAAAATCCCGCTTTTCCCAAAATTCCCAAATTTCCAGGAAGTTCCAATTGAAATGAATGGGACATTTTTCAAAATTAAACTATTTTCACATTTTTCAACCGATTCAAACGGTTGAAAAATGTCAAACTATAATTTTTCCACGTTCAACAAATTTCCAGGAATTCCAGTTGTTTTCTAACTCTATTTCCAACCTTATTCGTTTGACTATTCATTTTCCTTTTTTTTCATCACATTTCAACCGTTTCACTGTCAAAACATTTTTCATAGTCGAGAACGAGAAACATTTCCGGTTTTCCCGAAATTCCAGGAATTCTATAATACAATTTGTCAATTAAAAAAACGGTTTCTACGTCAACATTTCTTGACCGATTTAAACAATTCCAACACCAACCAATTCAGCTCATTCATGCTCCTAATCATTTTCATAAAAATCCCGCTTTTCCCAAAATTCCCAAATTTCCAGGAAGTTCCATTTGAAATGAATGGGACATTTTTCAAAGTTCAACTATTCCCACAAATTTTTAACCGATTCAAACGGTTGAAAATTTCAAACTATAATTTTTCCACGTTCAACAAATTTCCAGGAATTCCAGTTTTTTTCTAACCCTATTTCCAACCTTTTTCGTTTGACTATTCCTTTTCCCTTTTTTCATCCCATTTCAACCGTTTCACTGTCAAAACATTTTTCATACATTTCATACACTTCAAACATTTCAGGTTTTCCCAAAATTCCAGGAATTCCATAATACAATTTCTCAATTAAAAAACTGTTACTTTGTCAACATTTCTTGACCAATTTAAACAATTCCAACACCAACCAATTCAGCTCATTCATGCTCCTAATCATTTTCCTAAAAAAAATCCCGCTTCTCCTTAAATTCCCAAATTTCCAGGAAGTTCCAATGGAAATGAATGGGACATTTTTCAAAGTTCAACAATTCCCACATTTTTCAACCGATTCAAACGGTTGAAAATTGTCAAACTATAATTTTTCCACATTCAACAAATTTCCAGGAATTCCAGTTTTTTCCACAATACAATTTCTCAATTAAAAAACGATTACTATGTCCACATTTCTTGACCGATTTAAACAATTCCAACACCAACCAATTCAGCTCATTCATGCTCCTAATCATTTTCAAAAAAATCCCGCTTTTCCCAAAATTTCCAGGAAGTTCCATTTGAAATGATTGGGACATTTTTCAAAGTTAAACTATTCCCACAAATTTTTAACCGATTCAAACGGTTGAAAAATGTCACACTATCATTTTTCCATGTTCAACAAATTTCCAGGAATTCCAGTTTTTTTCTAACCCTATTTCCAACCTTTTTCGTTTGACTATTCCTTTTCCTTTTTTTCATCCCATATCAACCGTTTCACTGTCAAAACATTTTTCATACATTTCAAACATTTCCAGTTTTCCCGAAATTCCAGGAATTCCAGAATACAATTTCTCAATTAAAAAACTGTTACTATGTCAACATTTCTTGACCGATTTAAACAATTCCAACACCAACCAATTCAGCTCATTCATGCTCCGAATCATTTTCAAAAAATCCCGCTTTTCCCAAAATTCCCCAAATTTCCAGGAAGTTCCAATTGAAATGATTGGGACATTTTTCAAAGTTCAACTATTCCCACATTTTTCAACCGATTCAAACGGTTGAAAAATGTCAAACTATCATTTTTCCACGTTCAAAAAATTTCCAGGAATTAAAAATTTTTTCTAACCCTATTTCCAACCTTTTTCGTTTGACTATTCCTTTTCCTTTTTTTAATCACATTTCAACCGTTTCACTGTTAAAACATTTTTCATAGTCGGGAACTAGAAACATTTCCGGTTTTCCCGAAATTCCAGGAATTCCATAATACAATTTCTCAATTAAAAAAACAGTTTCTACGTCAACATTTCTTGACCGATTTAAACAATTCCAACACCAACCAATTCAGCTCATTCGTGCTCCTAATCAATTTCCCCAAAAAATCCCGCTTTTCCCAAAATTCCCAAATTTCCAAGAAGTTCCAATTGAAATGAATGGGACATTTTTCAAAGTTAAACTATTTCCACATTTTTCAACCGATTCAAACGGTTGAAAAATGTCAAACTATAATTTTTACACGTTCAACAAATTTCCAGGAATTCCATTTTTTTCCATAATACAATTTCTTAATTCAAAAGAGACAAGCGGTAGAAAATGGATGGATGGATGGAAAAAATTATTACTACGTCCACATTTCTTGATCGATTTAAACAATTCCGACACCAACCAATTCAGCTCATTCATGCTCCTAATCATTTTCAAAAAAATCCCGCTTTTCCCAAAATTCCCAAGTTTCCAGGAAGTTCCAATTGAAATGAATGGGACATTTTTCAAAGTTCAACTATTCCCACATTTTTCAACCAATTCAAACGGTTGAAAAATGTCAAACTATCATTTTTCCACGTTCAACAAATTTCCAGGAATTCCAGTTTTTTTCTAACCCTATTTCCAACCTTTTTCGTTTGACTATTCCTTTTCCTTTTTTTCATCCCATTTCAACCGTTTCACTGTCAAAACATGTTTCATACATTTCATACATTTCATACATTTCATGCATTTCAAACATTCCCGGTTTTCCCGAAATTCCAGGGATTCCATAATACAATTTCTCAATTAAAAAACTGTTACTATGTCAACATTTCTTTTCCGATTCAAACAATTCCAACACCAACCAATTCAGCTCATTCATGCTCCTAATCATTTTCCTAAAAAAAAATCCCGCTTCTCCTTAAATTCCCAAATTTCTAGGAAGTTCCCATTGAAATCAATGGGACATTTTTCCCAAGTTGCACAATTCCCACATTTATCAACCTCTTCAAACCATTCCACCTTCAGACCCCCCCCCCCCCCCCGAAACAGAGACAATGCAATCACACGGCCCCAGCACATTCCGTCACGTATTGTGCGTACTGGAGCGGCTTTGCATGACATGTGTGACCACTCCTTTTAGACGCGGCCTCAGTGATGTTGACTGGGGAACTCCTGAATAAATAGAGGGACACGGGAGCTGTACCTTAGAGCGTAGGGCGCGACTGTGACTAAGTGCGCAGCTCCATGCGTTCTCCTCATTGAGCCAAATTTGACTCTGTCTCTGCACGATTCCTTGCTTCTTGTCTGTTTAATAAATGTCATCAGTGTTTGAACCTGACACTGGTCTAAAAGGGGGGGTCTATTTAAAGGCAACTCACGGCATGACGCTCCAGAGCGCCAGAGACGGGAGCAGACCCAACAAAGCAACCAAGAGAGCCGACTCCAGGCCTCAAATAAACCCACGAGCAGGGGCGGCCCGCATCTCTGAGTAATGACCACAGTTTTTCCATTAGAAATGAACAAGCTTGTAAGAGATGCTTCCCCATTCATTCCGTTGCTGCCGCCGCTATAGACTAGTCGTGCAAACGCTCTCCGCAAATTGAAAGGCGTGTAGCGGCCTATTTGCGCGAGGGTATTCATGTCCGCCAGTTATTTATGGGCCGCGTGTGTCGCTATACTAATTGTTTGACTTGTTTTGCTTCCTGCTGACGCCCGCTAATGGCTTATTGCTGGCTAAAAGCACTCAGTGTGTCTTTCTCTCGTTACTCACTTCTTTCTTTTTTCCTCTCCCTCTCATCCGGCGACCTTGCCGCACTTTTGCGCCCTGCCTCCTGCTCTATCTCTGGCTTCCAGGTGGTGCAGGTGTTGCGGGCGATTGATAGAGATGAGGGCGGGAATGACAGCTCCGTGTTTTTCAGCATCCCCCCGGAGTCCGGCACCGCCCTCAACTTCAGCGTGAGGGACAGTGGTGGTAAGTACTCCATCTTGCCCTTTTTCTCCATTTGTCTTCATTCTCTTTCTTTCCTGCCCTTAGCAGACAAAAGTGTTTGCTAGATTTTAAAGATCACATTTTTCTTGCCCGCCGTCCTCGGTCTACACACCTTCACTTTGCAACACTCTTGTTTGACTCTTCCATGTCAACACATGCTACTGCCAATGATATTTATGTAGCGCTTTTTCTCCGGAGACTCAAAGCTCTTTACATTATGAAAGCCAGTATCTACATCAGGGGTGTCCAAACTTTTTGACACGGGGGCCGCAATGGGCTGAAAAAAATGTGGTCGAGGGCCAAAAGTTGACTGCATGTAAAGTACGTATATATATATATATATATATATATATATATATATATATATATATATATATATATATACACATATATATATACACATATATATACACTACCGTTCAAAAGTTTGGGGTCACATTGAAATGTCCTTATTTTTGAAGGAAAAGCACTGTACTTTTCAATGAAGATAACTTTAAACTAGTCTTCACTTTAAAGAAATACACTCTATACATTGCTAATGTGGTAAATGACTATTCTAGCTGCAAATGTCTGCTTTTTGGTGCAATATCTACATAGGTGTATAGAGGCCCATTTCCAGCAACTATCACTCCAGTGTTCTAATGGTACAATGTGTTTGCTCATTGGCTCAGAAGGCTAATTGATGATTAGAAACCCTTGTGCAATCATGTTCACACATCTGAAAACACTTTAGCTTGTTACAGAAGTTACAAAACTGGGGCCGTACTTATCAAGCTTCTTAGAGTGCCATTTTACACTTAAGTCCTGAGAATTTGCGAAATTTAGTCCTACTCTCAAACTTAAGAATAAAAGCTTTTTATCAACGTTCTTAAGTCTAAGAATCACTCCTACTCTCCACGATATTTAAGAGACCTTCAGAGGTGTCTTAAGTGGTTAGGAGTTGCCAGCAGGGGATGGCACTGAGGCGAGAGAGACGTGCGCGAACATTCAGGGAGCGGAATGATGTCCTGGATTTGTTTGATGACGAGCAGCTGATCAAACGGTATCATTTAGACAGAGCGGATATTATTTTTGTCACAGATTTAATACTTTTCGATTCCTTGTTGATTTCTGCATGTGTCTGCAGTGGGCTAGTATATATAGAGCCACCCACACCAGTTTCAAATTAGTTGCCTAATTAATGAATTGGAAAGAAAATGTTATGACAGTAGCGTATGTGTGTGGCCGTGAGGTGAGTGACGTCAGTGAGTGTGTGGGCGATAGAAGAGAGGGAGCGGTAGCGTGAGTGCCGACGGGGACTAGTTTGTTTTGTATTATTTTGTAGTTTATTGTCAAAATATACACTCCCATTGTCCACTTAAATATTTCCAAGATATTTCTTTATTCTTAGACAACGGATTCCCTTCCGTGATTGGTCATTTCTATGGACACAGAAATGACGTCACCTAAAATTGCGTTTACGGCACATAGTAATGTCGTAATTCAGCTCTGAGTGTGACACTTAAGATTCAGTCCTACACTTCGCTGAAAGTGTGAGTAAGACGCTTGATAACTAATTTTTAAGTGCAGCTTTCAGCGAAGAATTTATTTACTCTTAAGTCAACTCTTGGCAGACTTCTTAGGAGTAATTCTAAGAAGCTTGATAAGTACGGCCCCTGACCTTCCTTTGAGCAGATTGAGTTTCTGGAGCATCACATTTGTGGGGTCAATTAAACGCTCAAAATGGCCAGAAAAAGAGAACTTCTGAAACTCGACAGTCTATTCTTGTTCTTAGAAATGAAGGCCATTCCACTAAATTGTTTGGGTGACCCCAAACTTTTGAACGGTAGTGTATATACATATACATATATACATATATATACAGTATTTATACAGTTATGTTCATAATAATAGCAGTGTGTTTAAAAAGCTGTGTAAACCTCAAAATTCTTCAAATAAATTGTATTTTAATGAACACAAATGCATTGGAGAGACTGCACATTCTATTTCAAAGCCAGAAAGTTGGAAAAAAGTAATTCAATTTGACAATATTTTACAGAAAGTCAAGAAATATAAAACAAGAAAATAGCAGTGTTGACATCTTTCTTTACAAAACTCAAATGTACTGTATAAACTAAGAAAGGCTTGCCGATTCAACTTTCCTTAGAATTATTAACTATAATTTAGTTGCATAACCACGGTTTCTGATAACTGCTTCACATCTGTGGCACATGGAGTCCACAGGTATTGCAGCCCGGGACAATTGTACTACGTTCCACAATTCCTCTGCATTTTTTGGTTTTGCCTCATGAACAGCATTCTTGATGTCAGCCCACAAGTTTTCAACGGGATTAAGGTCCGGGGATTGTGCTGGCCACTCCATTACTTGAATTCTGTACGTCTGGAACCAGGATTTTGCTCGCTTGCTGGTGTGTTTGGGGTCATTGTCTTATAGAAACACCCATTTTAAGAGCATTTCCTCTTGAGCATACGGCAACATGACTTCTTCCAGTATATAAGAGCCACTTGTTTACCATATTTTTTTTTTACACATAATCAATGATGTCACTTATGGAACGCAGCACTGCTATTTTTTTGAACACGACCCTTTCAGTAAATGATTCAGTTTCACAGAATCAGCAGCATGCACATCATTCCTGTTGGGTCTGTTGGTTTTCTCAGGCCCGGCCCTAACCAATCTGGCGCTCTAGGCAAGATTTTCGGCAGTGAAGTGTATATACTCACAAGAAACCGAATAGCTTTGTCTTTGACCTTTTTTTTTTTACTTAAAAAAGCAAATTAACAATCAGAATAGTTAACAAGATTTTTAAAAAATATGAATAAATGAATACAAAAAAATAAAAAATTAACAGAAATACAATATTTTTTACATACATAAACACAAAATAAAACGTGTCAACAAGTTGCGTAAAATAAATTAAAAATACAATATAAATAAGGCACTGCACAAGACAAGATATCAAACCAGTATGACTTTAACAACTATATTACAAAAAAAGGGGATCCTACAGAGTTCTCTATTTGTGCTTTTTAATATTGCATTAACTAGAATGACTTACAAATGACTGTACACCAGGGAGTACTGTAATTACCTAACGTTACATTATTATTTTCCATAACAATTTAGCCCCCTCCACAATATTAACCCGACGTTAAAACAGAACTAGCTATTTATTGATTAGCAATTGCCGGATCATGTAACATTAGCTTAAAGCCAGGTTACAATCACATTCTGTAACAGACAAATAATTTCATGTAGGCTAACGTTACCTACCTGCTACCTCCGTCTTTTTCTCGTTTCTCCTCTTCTTTTCTCTTTTTTCTTCCCTGGGCACCTGACAGTTTTGGCCGTTTTGACATCTTGTGTTGATTTTTTGATGTGGTAAGAGTCATGATACGGGAAGGGAGGGGGCGCACCGTGCGGGGGGATAGGGGGGCGTAATGTTGTAACAAATAATATTTCTATTAAATAGGCTTTACTTTGCATTTTAATTGACGTGGGATTATTTTTTGTATGTAGAAATAATAGTACCAACTTTTTTTTTTTTTTTTTCTCCAACATTTGTGGCACTGGCGTGGCGCCCCCTGATGGACGGCGCCCTTAGCATTTGCCTATACGGCCTATGCCACGGGCCGGCCCTGGGTTTTCTAAACCTTTACTAAACCTTCTAGAAACTTACTTGCAGTGTAGAAGTTGAAATTCTAACAAAAACAGTGATTTATCTTGCTAGTGATGTGGGACTGCTATTATTTTGAACACAACTATACATACATATATATATATATATATATATATATATATATATATATATATATATATATATATATATATATATATATATATATATATATATATATATACATATATATATATATATACATATATACATATATATATATATATATACATATATACATATATATATATATATATATATACATATATATATATATATATACATATATATATATATATATATATATATATATACATATATATATATATATATACATATATATATATATATATACATATATATATATATATATATATACATATATATATATATATATATATATACATATATATATATATATATATATATATATATATATATATATATATATATATACATATATATATATATATACATATATACATATATATATATATATATATATATATACATATATACATATATATATATATATATATATACATATATATATATATATATATATATATATATATATATATATATATATATATATATACATATATATATATATATATACATATATATATATATATATACATATATATATATATATATATATACATATATATATATATATATATATATATACATATATATATATATACATATATATATATATATATATATATATATATATATATATATATATATATATATATATATACATATATATATATATATATATATACAGTATATATATATATATATATATATATATATATATATATATATATATATATATATATATATATATATATACAGTATATATATATACATATATATACACATATACATATATATACATACATATACATGTATATACATACATACATACATAAAATCCCGCTTTTCCCAAAAATGTCCACATTTCCAGGAAATTCCAATTGAAATAAATGGGACATTTTTCAAACTTCAACAATTCCCACATTTTTCAACCGATTCAAACGGTTGAAAAATGTCAAACTATCATTTTTCCACGTTCGACAAATTTCCAGGAATTCCATAATACAATTTCTCATCTTAAAAAAAGGTTACTACTTCAACATTTCGTGACCGTTTTAAACAATTCCAAAACCGACCAATTCAGCTCATTCATGCTCCTAATCGTTTTCCAAAAAAAATCCTGCTTTTCCCAAAATTCCCAAATTTCCAGGGATTTCCTATTGAAATGAAATTTTTCAAACTTCAACAATCCCCACATTTTTCAACCAATTCAAACAGTTGAAAAATGTCAAACTATCATTTTTCCACGTTCAACAAATTTCCAGGAATTCCATAATACAATTTCTCATCTTAAAAAACTGTTACTACTTCAACATTTCTTGACCGATTTAAACAATTCCAACACCAACCAATTCAGCTCATTCATAATCCTAAACATTTTCCCCCAAAAAATCCTGCTTTTCCCAAAATTCCCAAATTTCCAGGAAGTTCCAATTGAAATGAATTTTTCAAACTTCAACAATCCCCACATTTTTCAACTGTTTCAAGCAGTTGAAAAATGTCAAACTATCATTTTTTCACGTTCAACAAATTTCCAGGAATTCCATAATACAATTTCTCATCTTAAAAAACTGTTACTACTTCAACATTTCTTGACCGATTTAAACAATTCCAACACCAACCAATTCAGCTCATTAATACTCCTAATCGTTTTCCCCAAAAAAATCCTGCTTTTCCCAAAATTCCCAAATTTCCAGGAATTTCCAATTGAAATGAATTTTTCAAACTTCAACAATCCCCACATTTTTCAACCGATTCAAACAGTTGAAAAATGTCAAACTATCATTTTTCCACGTTCAACAAATTTCCAGGAATTCCATAATACAATTTCTCATCTTAAAAAACTGTTACTACTTCAACATTTCTTGACCGATTTAAACAATTCCAACACCAACCAATTCAGCTCATTAATACTCCTAATCGTTTTCCCCAAAAAAATCCTGCTTTTCCCAAAATTCCCAAATTTCCAGGAATTTCCTATTGAAATGAACTTTTCAAACTTCAACAATCCCCACATTTTTCAACCAATTCAAACAGTTGAAGAATGTCAAACTATCATTTTTCCACGTTCAACAAATTTCCAGGAATTCCCTAATAAAATTTCTCATCTTAAAAAACTGTTACTACTTCAACATTTCTTGACCGATTTAAACAATTCCAACACCAACCAATTCAGCTCATTCATACTCCTAAACATTTTCCCCCAAAAAATCCTGCTTTTCCCAAAATTCCCAAATTTCCAGGAATTTCCAATTGAAATGAATTTTTCAAACTTCAACAATCCCCACATTTTTCAACCGATTCAAACAGTTGAAAAATGTCAAACTATCATTTTTCCACGTTCAACAAATTTCCAGGAATTCCATAATACAATTTCTCATCTTAAAAAACTGTTACTACTTCAACATTTCTTGACCGATTTAAACAATTCCAACACCAACCAATTCAGCTCATTCATACTCCTAAACATTTTCCCCAAAAAAATCCTGCTTTTCCCAAAATTCCCAAATTTCCAGGAAGTTCCAATTGAAATGAATTTTTCAAACTTCAACAATCCCCACATTTTTCAACCAATTCAAACAGTTGAAAAATGTCAAACTATCATTTTTCCACATTCAACAAATTTCCAGGAATTCCATAATACAATTTCTCATCTTAAAAAACTGCTACTACTTCAACATTTCTTGACCGATTTAAACAATTCCAACACCAACCAATTCAGCTCATTAATACTCCTAATCGTTTTCCCCAAAAAAATCCTGCTTTTCCCAAAATTCCCAAATTTCCAGGAATTTCCAATTGAAATGAATTTTTCAAACTTCAACAATCCCCACATTTTTCAACCGATTCAAACAGTTGAAAAATGTCAAACTATCATTTTTCCACGTTCAACAAATTTCCAGGAATTCCATAATACAATTTCTCATCTTAAAAAACTGTTACTACTTCAACATTTCTTGACCGATTTAAACAATTCCAACACCAACCAATTCAGCTCATTAATACTCCTAATCGTTTTCCCCAAAAAAATCCTGCTTTTCCCAAAATTCCCAAATTTCCAGGAATTTCCAATTGAAATGAATTTTTCAAACTTCAACAATCCCCACATTTTTCAACCGATTCAAACAGTTGAAAAATGTCAAACTATCATTTTTCCACGTTCAACAAATTTCCAGGAATTCCATAATACAATTTCTCATCTTAAAAAACTGTTACTACTTCAACATTTCTTGACCGATTTAAACAATTCCAACACCAACCAATTCAGCTCATTAATACTCCTAATCGTTTTCCCCAAAAAAATCCTGCTTTTCCCAAAATTCCCAAATTTCCAGGAATTTCCTATTGAAATGAACTTTTCAAACTTCAACAATCCCCACATTTTTCAACCAATTCAAACAGTTGAAGAATGTCAAACTATCATTTTTCCACGTTCAACAAATTTCCAGGAATTCCATAATACAATTTCTCATCTTAAAAAACTGTTACTACTTCAACATTTCTTGACCGATTTAAACAATTCCAACACCAACCAATTCAGCTCATTCATACTCCTAAACATTTTCCCCAAAAAAATCCTGCTTTTCCCAAAATTCCCAAATTTCCAGGAAGTTCAATTGAAATGAACTTTTCAAACTTCAACAATCCCCACATTTTTCAACTGATTCAAACAGTTGAAAAATGTCAAACTATCATTTTTCCACGTTCAACAAATTTCCAGGAATTCCATAATACAATTTCTCATCTTAAAAAACTGTTACTACTTCAACATGTCTTGACTGATTCAAACAATTCCAACACCAACCAATTCAGCTCATTCATAATCCTAAACATTTTCCCCAAAAAAATCCTGCTTTTCCCAAAATTCCCAAATTTCCAGGAAGTTCCAATTGAAATGAATTTTTCAAACTTCAACAATCCCCACATTTTTCAACTGATTCAAACAGTTGAAAAATGTCAAACTATCATTTTTCTACGTTCAACAAATTTCCAGGAATTCCATAATACAATTTCTCATCTTAAAAAACTGTTACTACTTCAACATTTCTTGATTGATTTACACAATCCAACACCAACCAATTCAGCTCATTCATGCTCCTAATCGTTTTCCCCCCAAAAAAATCCCTCTTTTCCCAAAATTCCCAAATTTCCAGGAAATTGCACAATTCTAGTTTTCTCAACGTTAACCGGCTTTTTTGTGCACGTTTTCCTTCCAAAACGCCTCCAGGTCCCACCGCCAGCCTGGTGCTGCTCTCCCAGCTGCAGCCGCTGTCCCGCTCCTCGGCCTCCACCCTCACCCTCCACGTGCCGCTGGTCCTGAGAGACGGCACGTCGGGTCTGACCAGCACCGGCACGGTCACGGTGTCGGTCTGCCCCTGCCTGCGAGGCGGGGCCAAGACCGGGGAGAAGGGCAAACAGGCGGAGGGCGAGTGGGACTGGGAGAGAGAGGCGGTGTGTCTTCCCCAGCATTCCACCTTGCCTTCACCCGGGCTCAGCACCGCCGCCCTGCTGGCCATACTCGCATGCGTGGCTACGCTCCTGGGTAAGCTACTTCCTGTTCATTTCTATTTATAGGCATTTCCCCCGCTGTTATGTCATTACCCTTTCAAAGGCAGCAAAAAGGAATCTACACATGAAAAGAGAAGTAAATAGACTACAGGGACGTTTATCCTTCACTACGTGCCTGCGAGCTTAATATCCATAATAAGAAAAGCTTGAAAATGGGGGTTATTCTCCACTAATCGCGCTTGAAATAACAATTGCAGGTGTGCCTTCCACTTGTGCGTGAATGGACAAACGCACAATTGAATAAAGGTGCTGAGGCGGCGTTGGCCGGTGGCCAGCGTGCTCGTCGCTGCCATTCAGTGCGTGAATGCCTTGTTGATGCGGCCATTATCATTCCGGATGAGGCCTGCTCCGCCACAAAGGGAGCGCAGCGTGGCGTGAAGGTGGCGGTCGCGCCCAGTGGCGCTTTCCCAGGCGTTTTGATGTGGCGACGGGTGCGTGCAGAAGTGTGTAAAAGTTTGAGTGCACGCACTTTTTTTAATGAAGGAATGTATATTTAGTTGTTCATGTGAGGCTAACGTTAGCTTTATAAGTGCCAGGAGTGTGCAGTAGTAGCTTCTGTTTATTTGATTGTTTTTAGGTTTTTTTTGTTTTGTTTTTCTTGTTTTTACTTTTTAACATTTTTATTAAATTATGGTTATTCAATTGTTTAATAACCATCATTTTTGTATAATTATTGTTTAATTACCATAATCATACAAGTGTTTAACTCAAAATACTTGTATCTCAATAATAATCGTATAAACTTGTAAATATATATATATATATGCATAAGTATATATATATATATATGCATAAGTATATATATATATATATATATATGCATAAGTATATATATATATATATATATATATATATATATATATATATATATATATATATATATATATATACATATATACACATATACACACACATACATATAAAAACATACATATACAAATACACAAATAAATATATATATATATATATATATATATATATATATATATATATATATATATATATATGTATATATATATATATATATATGTATATATATATATATATGTATATATATATATATATATATATATATATATATATATATATATATATATATATATATATATATATATATATATATATATATACACACGTACATATATAGACATATACAAATATACACATACATATACAGGTATATACACATTTATATACATATATATATATATATATATATATATACATATACATATATATACATATATATACATATATATATATATACACACACACACACATATACATACACACACGTATATATATATATATATATATATATATATATATATATATATATATATATATATATATATATATATACACACATATACATATATATATATATATATATACATATATATATATATATATATATATATATATATGTATATATATATATACACATATATATATACACGCACACACACATATATATACACACACATATATATATACATGCACACACATTTATATATACATACACACACACACATACATATTTATACACGCACACACACACACATTATGTATGTATGTATATATATATATATATATGTATATATATGTGTGTGTGTGTGTATATATATATGTGTCTGTGTATATATGTGTGTGTATGTATGTATGTATGTATGTATGTATGTATGTATGTATGTATGTATATATATATATATATATATATATATATATACACATACACACACACATACATATACACACACACATATATTTAGTGTATGTATACATACACACACACACATATACATGTATACATACATACATACATACATATACATATTTTATAAACCGCAGGGTCCAAAGCGTAGGAAAAAAGTAGCGATTATAAGCTCCAGTCCTCAGTTATTGCAGTGATAGAAAGTGTGTCCATGTCTCCAGACGTAAATGAACATTTAGATCTGCTTCCTTGTCCGCACCCTCAGCTCAAAAGTGACTTTGTGTGTTGGGAGTACGGAACAAGAGTCACATAAGAGTCACATAGTACGTGTATTGGCCTGGCTGGAGGTCCAAGTGGATTACAGAGCGGACCCAACATGGCCGCCCTCTCCCCCAAGGCCTGCTGGGAAAGTGTTTAGTTGCTACATCTAATGTTTCTCTATCTTCCTCCGCCCCCTTTTTACAACTTCCAGCGGTGAGCGCCCTGTCCTTGTCGCTGCGGCGTCAGAAGCGGGACTCCCTGTCGCCGCTGGAGGACGACGACGTGCGCGAGAACATCATCACCTACGACGACGAGGGCGGCGGGGAGGCGGACACGGCGGCCTTCGACATTGCGGCGCTGCAGAGCGCCCCCCACAGCTCGCGCTCGCGTACCTACCGCACGCTGGACAGCAGGAACGTGTAAGTACGCTTCGGGACGCTTCAAAAACTAGTAACAACGTTTTTACCTAGCACCATTTTCCCTGGAGAGCTAGCTTCCGCAGCTAGTTTCATGTGAGTGACTTCTGTTTTGTTCGATCAGCCGTTTTACTGCCGTGTTACAGACACCATTTTGGAAATAATTAAGGTATTTAAATTAATATTTACAGAATATTTCTGTGGAAATAACTCATTTCACAACGTATATCTGCGGCTTATAGTCCAGTGCGGCTAATACATGGAGAATATTTTCACCTTAAATTTTAGTGGGTGCGGTTTATATACCAGTGCGCTCTATCGTCTGGTAAATACCGACTTTTGGACAAAAGAAAATCCCGATTTTTTGACACAAAGAAATTCAAGAATTTTTGGAACTTCGAAAAAATTCAGACTTTTTGACACTTAGAAAAAATTCTGACTTTTGACAAAAAAAATCAGACTTTTTGACAATTACAAAAAATCCAGATTTTTTGACACTTAGAAAAAATCCAGACTTTCTGACACTTACAAAAAACCCAGACTTTTTGACATTTAGTAAAAATCAAATTTTTTTGACACTTAGTAAAAGTCCTGACTTTTTGACAAAAAAAATCCCGAATTTTTGACGCTTACAAAAAATCCAGACTTTTTGACACTTGGAAAAAATTCAGACTTTTTGACACATAGGAAAAAATCCAGACTTTTTGACACTTAGAAATAATCCTGACTTTTTGACAAAAAAAATCAGACTTTTTGACAATTACAAAAAATCCAGACTTTTTGACACTTAGAAAAAATCCAGACTTTCTGACACTTAGAAAAAACCCAGACTTTTTGACATTTAGTAAAAATCAAAATTTTTTGACACTTAGTAAAAGTCCTGACTTTTTGACAAAAAAAATCCCGAATTTTTGACGCTTACAAAAAATCCAGACTTTTTGACACTTGGAAAAAATCCAGACTTTTTGACACTCAGGAAAAAATCCAGACTTTTTGACACTTAGAAATAATCCTGACCTTTTTGACCAAAAAAATTCTGACTTTTTGACACTTAGAAAAAATCCAGACTTTCTGACACTTTGACAAAATCCCGACTTTCTGACACTTTGACAAAATCCAGACTTTCTGACACTTTGAGAAAATCCAGACTTTTTGAAATTTAGTAAAAATCAAATTTGTTTTACACTGACAAATCCTGACTTTTTGACAAAAAAAATCCCGAATTTTGACATTTAGAAAAAATCCCAAATTTTGACACTTACAAAAAAATCCCAATTTTTTTGACAAAAAAAATCCAGACTTTTTGACATTTATTAAAAATGCAATTTTTTTGAAACTTAGTAAAAGTCCTGACTTTTTGACCAAAAAAACCCCGAATTTCTGACACTTAGAAAAAATCCAGACTTTTTGACATTTAGTAAAAATCACAATTTTTTGACTCTTAGTAAAAATCCAGACTTTTTGACAAAAAAAATCCAGAATTTTTGACACTTAGAAAAAATCCAGACTTTTTGACACTTACAAAAAATCAAGATTTTTTGACAAAATCATTTCCGACTTTTTGACACAAAAATCCAGACTTTTTGAGTGTGTAGACAGAAAAGAGAGAACGGACGCATTTTGATCTAAAAACTAAATATGTTTTTTTTTACTGTACATGGACATTTTTATAATGTCCACAAAGTTCAGTGAGCAGGTTGTGTTATGTGTGATGGTTGGATTTTTTTCTTCTTCACTGTGATTAGGGAAGGTTGTTTGGTTTGGTCATTTAAGTAAATGCTGCACATATTTCAATTCGAAACATAATTAAAGTTCACTTATTGACACTTGGAAAAAATCCCAACTTTTTGATACTTAGAAAGAATCCCAACTTTTTGAAACTTAGTAAAATCAAAAAATGTTGACACTTAGTAAAAATCCAGACTTTTGACAAAAAAAATCCCAAATTTTTGACACTTGGAAAAAATCCAGACTTTTTGACACTTAGAAAAAAACCTGAATTTTTGTCACTCAGAAAAAATCACAAATTTTTGTCACTTAGTAAAAATCCAGACTTTTTCACAAAAAAAATCCCAAATTTTTGACACTTAGAAAAAATCCAGACTTTTTGACACTTAGAAAAAATCACGATTTTTTGACAAAATCATTTCCGACTTTTTGACACAAAAATCACGATTTTTTTTGACAAAATCATTTCCGACTTTTTGACACAAAAATCCAGACTTTTTGAGTGTGTAGACAGAAAAGAGAGAACGGACGCATTTTAATCTAAAAACTAAAAATGTTTTTTTTTACTGTGCATGGACATTTTTATAATGTCCACAAAATTCAGTGAGCAGGTTGTGTTAAGTGTGATGGTTGGAATTTTTTTTTCACCATCATTAGGGAGGGTTGTTTGATTTTGGTCATATAAGTAAATGCTGTGCATATTTCCATTCGAAACATAATTCAAGTACACTTTTTGACACTTGGAAAAAATCCAGACTTTTTGACAATAAGAAAAAATACAGATGTTTTGACACTTGGAAAAAATCCCAACTTTTTGACACAGAAAAATTCCCAAATTTCTGAAACTTTGAAAAAATCCAGACTTTTTGACACTTAGACAAAATCTTAACTTTTTGACACTAAGAAAAAATCACATATTTTCATTTTCCCGAACACTGGTGATAGAAAGTAGTTTTTACTTTTCTTTAGTTTTGTTTAGTTTTTGTGTACTAGTTATGTTTATGGTTACAGCGCCTTATTTGCAATATTACAGCAGAATTGGTCAAAAGGTGCACGTCCTACTACACTGTCAACAAGACGTGAGAAAATGCAAGCGGTGCATTCAAGTAAAACATTTAAAACATTTTCCTGTTTGACAATATAACTGCATTTGTGTCCAAATAATGGGATCTTTTTCTTTTTCTTTTTTTTTAAGCGAATTTCAATCATGCCAGCAAGTAAGTGTGTTTAATTATGTGTTTGGAGTATGCTGCAGATGGCCCCCTGCTGGGACCTTTCACTCACATGACGGAATTACTAAAAGTGTGTTTTTGTTATCTGTCCATGTAAATAACTGTCAGCTATTTACAGTGTACTAAAGCGTGCTAGATTGCACATATACTTATTAATAAAATAGATTTCCCATATACTTGTTAACAAAATAGATTTTTCCCAAATACTTATTAATAAAGTAGATTTATCCCATATTCTTATTGATAAAATTGATTTTTCCCATATACTTAAATAGATTTCCCATATACTTGTTAATAAAGTAGATTGCCCATATACTTATCAATGAAGTAGATTTTTCCCATATACTTGTTAATAAAGTAAATTTCCCATATACTTGTTAATAAAATAGATTCACTGTATACTTGTTAATAAAGTATATTTCCCATATACTTATTAAAGTAGATGTTTCCCATATACTTGTTAATAAAGTACATTTCTCATATACTTGTTATTAAAGTAAATTTTTCCCATATACTTGTTAATAAAATAGACTTTTCCCATCTACTTGTTAATGAAGTACATTTCCCATATACTTGTTAATAAAGTACATTTCCCATATACTTGTTATTAAAGTAAATTTTTCCCATATACTTGTTAATAAAGTAGACTTTTCCCATACACTTGTTAATGAAGTACATTTCCCATATACTTGTTAATGAAGTACATTTCCCATATACTTGTTAATAAAGTAAATTTTTCCCATATACTTGTTAATAAAGTACATTTCTCATATACTTGTTATTAAAGTAAATTTTTCCCATATACTTGTTAATAAAGTACATTTCCCATATACTTGTTAATAAAGTACATTTTTCCCATATACTTGTTAATAAAGTAGACTTTTCCCATATACTTGTTAATAAAGTACATTTTTCCCATATACTTGTTAATAAAGTAGACTTTTCCCATATACTTATTAATAAAGTAGATTTCCCATATATTGGTTAATAAACTAGATTTCCCACATACTTGTTAATCAAATAGATTGCCCATATACGTATTAATAAATATACTTATTAATAAAGTAGATTTTTTTCCATATACTTGTTAATAAAGTAGATTGCTCACATATTTATTAATAAAGTAGAGTGCCCATATATTTATTAATAAAATATACTTATTAATAAAGTAAAGGTAGAAAATGGATTAGTAAGGACTGATTAAAAATAATAATAATAATAATAACAAATAATAATAATAATTTTTAAAAAAAATTATATATATATATATATATATATATATATATATATATATATATATATATATATATATATATATATATATATATATATATATATATATATATATATATATATATATATTTTTTTTTTTTTTTTTTTTTTTTTTTTTTTTTTTTTATTTATTTATTAATTTTTTTTTTTTTTTTTTTACTTCGGACTTCCAGGCATTATCCGGCCCTAGTTTGGGGACCCCTGCTGTAGCCGTATCAATAACACACCTTCTCAGTGTCCCCGCATGCGTTTTGGGAAAACTATTTGCTGAATACAAAACACCACGGCCGTCAGCGCAGAAAAACCCGTAAATTTAGCCGCACCGTTTTATTCGCCGCGGGGTTCAAAGCGTAGGAAAAAAAAGTTGAGCTTATACAGTAATTTATTTTTTTAAATGGCAGTTTCTCTATGTAATTGGCCCATCTCATCCAAACATCCTGCTCGTAATTCCCCGGGAAACTTTCTGTGGTGGCCCTGCAACAAATAAGAGTAATGGCCAAATATCAATCATGGTGTTCTTTCGCTCCTACTTCCTTTTTATTGCATGGAGTGCGGCGACACAAATTGTTCCGTTTAATTGCAACAAGTCGCACTCTAAAAGGAGGCCTGCCTAACAATTTACTGCTTGGAAGAGGAAGCTTAAATCCCTCCTCCCCCAAACATAATTGATCCACTTTTGTAGGCGATAAGGCCATAACTCCCAGGTCATCATCAAAGTGCACATCTAGAACCCAATCAGGCTGTGCAGGTCCTGCTGGACCAGGTCCTGTCCTGGCTGGTTTATGCTGCACTACATCAATGACTTGTTTGCACACGCCTTCATGCACTTTTAGTGCCGTCCCACTGACTATTAGCTCACGCCAGTCCTAAGGAGAGGCCAGTCCTAAGGAGAGGCCAGTCCTATGAGGCCAGTCCTAAGGAGAGGCCAGTCCTATGAGGCCAGACCTAAGGAGAGGCCAGTCCTAAGAAGAGGTCAGTCCTATGAGGCCTATTAGGCCAGTCCTAAGGAGAGGCCAGTCTTATGAGGCCAGTCCTAAGGAGAGGCCAGTCCTATGAGGCCAGTCCTATGAGGCCTATGAGGCCAGTCCTAA
>NC_084744.1:58791755-58821755 GCF_033978785.1 Entelurus aequoreus | reverse complement strand
CTACCCAGACTCTGGGTTGATTGGGGACTGGCGAGATCGGGTGGGTTTGGGAGGTTATGTGTTGGCAAGGATGGATATGACCCCCCAGCTTTTACCCTTCGCAGGTCAACCTCGGGGAGCCTATGGGGGCGTCGTTGGCTTTAGTCCTGGTTGGGGCCCAGGAATGGAGGCATCCAGGGGGACACCAGGTTCTGGGGGTCCCTCTTTGGCTCTAAGGGTGGGCGAGTTCCTACGCCTACGCCTGGCCCAGGTCACTTTTGACCCGTCCCAGCCGCCGTACGACTCCGTGCAGATCTACGGCCTGGAGGGCACCGGGTCCCGGGCTGGCTCCCTGAGCTCACTGGAGAGTGAGGGAGAGAAGGAGGCGGATAAGGAGGACTGGGGTGCCGGATTGGAGGAATGGGGACCCCAGTTCCAGAAGTTAGCGCAGCTCTTCAGAGACCACGAGAAGGAGAAAGAAACCAAGGAGCAAGTGGAGGACGGCGCCAAAGAAGAGACCGACAAGAGGAAGGACTGAAGGGAGACTATGAACAGGAACAAAGAGTGAACAGACGGAGGGGAAGAAGCAGGACTAGAAGAACGTGAAGAGAAGTTAAATGGAGGAAAGATGAAGAGGCAAGGTAATAAAACGAGACGCAGACAAATGAGCCCAGGGAAGGAGAGGAAGTGATTGATGTAATTTAAAGCAATAAGCGTTAAAGCGCTGATACGGCTGAGCACGGAAACCCGGTACCGTACAAAGGATGACGGACGACTTGTCCAACGCGTGGGACAAAGAAAAACAAGCGGGTCATAAAAGGACCGGTCCGGCGCGTGCGGTGGAACCTCCGTTTGCGAACCGCAGCCGATCTCGGACAGGAGTCGTGAATAGAAAAGTTAGTGTACCGAAACTAATTCATCCACGACGTAAACACAACCTGGCAGGCACAAGACATTGAAACAACGTTGATTGCACTTACAAGTCCTTTAAATTTGTGAATCTAACGTTGGATCCACGTTGTTGGTTGGGAGATTACCAAAATTCAATGGTCAAAACAACGTCAGAACCCAACATTGATTAAACGTCAAAAAGCATGTTGTTTCAACGTTGTATTTGTGTTGTAGAATATTGGTTGGGAAATGACCAAACTTCAATGGTCAAATCAACGTCACAACCTGACATTGATTAAACGTTGTCAAAAAGCATGTTGTTTTAACGTTAGGTTTGAGTTATAGAACATTGGTTTGGAAATGACCTAAATTCAACGGTCAAATCAACGTCAGAACCCAACATTGATTAAACGTTGTCATAAAGCATGTTGTTTTAACGTTAGGTTTGAGTTATAGAACATTGGTTTGGAAATGACCTAAATTCAACGGTCAAATCAACGTCAGAACCCAACATTGAATAAACGTTGCCAAAAAGCATGTTGTTTCAACGTTGTATTTGTGTTGGAAAATTACCAAAATTCAACGGTCATATCAATGTCGGAACTCAACATTGAATAAACGTTGTCAAAAAGCATGTTGTTTCAACGATAGGTTTGAGTTATAGAATATTGGTTGGGAAATTACCAAAATTCAACGGTCAAATCAATGTCAGAACCCAACATTGATTAAACGTCGTCAAAAAGCATGTTGTTTCAACGTTGTATTTGTGTTGGAAAATTACCAAAAATTCAACGATCAAATTAATGTCAGAACCCAACGTTGATTAAACGTCGTCAAAAAGCATGTTGTTTCGACGTTGTATTTGTGTTGGGAAATTACCAAATATTCAAAGATCAAATTAATGTCAGAACCCAACGTTGATTAGATGTTGTCAAAAAGCATGTTGTTTCAACGTTGTATTTATGTTGGGAAATGACCAAAATTCAATTGTTAAATCCACGTCAGAACCCAACATTGATTAAAAGTTGTCAAAAAGCATGTTGTTTCAACGTTGTGACAACTTTTAATCAATGTTGGGTTCTGACATTGGTTCGACCATTGAATTTTGGTCATTTACCAACCAATATTCAACAACACAAATACAACGTTGAAACAACATGCTTTTTGTCGACGTTTAATCAATGTTGGGTTCTGACGTTGATTCGACCGTTGAATTTTGGTCATTTCCCAACCAATATTCCATAACATAAATAAAAATCATGTTGTTTCAACGTTGTATTTGTGTTGATTGGTTGGAAAATGACCAAAATTCAATCGTCAAATCCACGTCAGAACCCAACATTGATTAAACGTCATCAAAAAGCATGTTGTTTCAACGTTGTATTTGTGTTGGAAAATTACCAAAAGTCAACGGTAAAATCAATGTCAGAACCCAACATTGATTAAACGTCGTCAAAAAGCATGTTGTTTCAACGTTGTATTTGTGTTGGAAAATTACCAAAAATTCAACGATCAAATTAATGTCAGAACCCAACGTTAATTAAATGTTGTCAAAAAGCATGTTGTTTCAACGTTGTATTTGTGTTGGGAAATGACCAAAAATCAACGGTCAAATCAATGTCAGAACCCAACATTGATTAAACGTCGTCAAAAAGCATGTTGTTTCAACGTTGTATTTGTGTTGGAAAATTACCAAAATTCAACGATCAAATTAATGTCAGAACCCAACGTTGATTAAACGTCGTCAAAAAGCATGTTGTTTCGACGTTGTATTTGTGTTGGGAAATTACCAAAATTCAACGATCAAATTAATTTCAGAACCCAATGTTGAATAAACCTCGCCAAAAAGCATGTCATTTCAACGTTGTAATTGTTTTGGAAAATTACCAAAAATTCAAAGATTAAATTAATGTCAGAACCCAACGTTGATTAAATGTTGTCAAAAAGCATGTTGTTTCAACGTTGTATTTATGTTGGGAAATGACCAAAATTCAATTGTTAAATCCACGTCAGAACCCAACATTGATTAAAAGTTGTCAAAAAGCATGTTGTTTCAACGTTGTGACAACTTTTAATCAATGTTGGGTTCTGACATTGGTTCGACCATTGAATTTTGGTCATTTACCAACCAATATTCAACAACACAAATACAACGTTGAAACAACATGCTTTTTGTCGACGTTTAATCAATGTTGGGTTCTGACGTTGATTCGACCGTTGAATTTTGGTCATTTCCCAACCAATATTCCATAACATAAATAAAAAGCATGTTGTTTCAACGTTGTATTTGTGTTGATTGGTTGGAAAATGACCAAAATTCAATCGTCAAATCCACGTCAGAACCCAACATTGATTAAAAGTTGTCAAAAAACATGTTGTTTCAACGTTGAATTTTGGTCATTTCCCAACCAACATTCTACAACGCAAATACGACGTTGAAACAACATGCTTTTTGACGACGTTTAATCAATGTTGAATTCTGACGTTGATTTGACCGTTGAAATTTGGTCATTTTCCCAACCAACAAAGTGGATCCAACATTAGACATCAACATTGTCTCAATTTACTAATACAACAATTTTGTTTCAAAGTCAGTTTTAAAAAGGACAAGCACGTCTAATCAACGTCGTATCAACGTCGTGTGCCTGCCGAGTGGAGTCGGTAGGCAAGTATGAATCATGTGACGCTAACATACACTCAAGAGTATTAAAAAAAATACACATAAACGTACACGCCGTCACTCGTTGAAAGGTTGTACATTTTTCCAAAATTAGAGACGATGTCAGAGACTGTAAAGGGAGACCACACAGGGGCTGGAATATATATTTGGATACAAAATGAGAGGGAGATCGTATAAAAGATCGTGTAAAAAATAAAAAATAAAAAAATAAAAAAATAAAAAAAATTAGCATTCTTTTTATTCAATTTCCAGTGGCAGAATAGTTCATTTTTCAGCTGGCTGCTCGGTTCTAAACGAAAACGATGAATCGCTCAAATCCTGCAAAAAGACTCTTGCCAGGAAAACAAGACGTTGTGAACGTTGAAAGGATTCGGGGGGCTGTGATCCCCCCCTCTCTTCGCTTCCTGCCATCTTCCAGCGGCGGAGTGTTTACAAAAAGACGCGCACATGCACACTCCCCGGGCTTTGATTGTACCGCAGTCACTTGTGAACGCAAACCCATAACCACAGGTTTTCTAGAAGAACTATTTTTTACGCGTACGCAGCCCCCCTGGTGTCACTCCCCAAGACAAACAATGCATGATTTTTGATATGGACCAAAAAATAAATAAAATAAATCACTTTTAGCGCCCGTTACTGCCCATAAACGTCCTCGCCACGTCCCGTGTATTTTTTTTTTTGCAAAATGATAGAATGCACTTTTATTCTGAAATAATAGCTGATTATGTTCAAGGTTGTCTTTATAAGATGTTGACCAGAGAGAGAGAGAGAGGTGAGCAATGTTGTATGTAAATAATGCATTCTAATGTAAATAACACTGGATGTTATTGCAGGAAGATTAATTTTCTAAAGAGAAATAAAAGTGTTTGTGTACTGTAGAGTAGAAATGAACCCACTCGGGTGGGGGCGGGGGGGGTGTCCAAAGTGGGGCCCCACCGGACCACCTAAAAACACATCAAATGTGGAATAAAAGAGCAAGGGAGGTGTACAGTGCATGTATTCACAGCGCTTCGCTTGGTCCACCTTTTTGAAATGCAATAAATTCCTTTTTGTCCTCAAAGTTCTCCACACAATACCCCCATAATGACCATGTGAAAGTGTTTTTATTTTTTTATATTTTTGCAAATGTATTAAAAACTCGATTTGCACATTCCTATTTGTAACGATTCGCTACCAGTCTGTGGAACGCTCTCCCTGACCACCTGAGGGCACCACAGACTGTGGATGCTTTTAAAAAAGGCTTAAAAACCCTTCTATTTAAAAAAAAAAAAAAAAGCCTTTTTTTAGATGTATGCATACTAGTTCTAGTTATTAGGCTGTTTTAGTATTTATTTTTATTTTTATTTTCTTTAATACACTGTAGCACTTTGATGTTGTTTGCTCAATGTAAAGTACTTTTTACGAGAGAAAAAATCTATTATTATTATTATTATTCATAATCAGTTAAAAACAATTGAAAATATATATATATTCTCCCTGACCACCTGAGGGCACCACAGACTGTGGATGCTTTTAAAAAAGGCTTAAAAACCCTTCTTTTTAAAAAAGCCTTTTTTTTTTTTTTTTTAGATATATGCATATTAGTTCTAGCTATTAGGCTGTTCTGGTTTTTATTTTTGTATTTTTTTTATTATCTTTTTATTTTTATTTTCTTTAATACACTGCAGCACTTTAAGGTTGTTTGCTCAATGTAAAGTACTTTTTACGAAAAAAAATCTATTATTATTATTATTCATAATCAGTTAAAAAAAATTGAAAATACATATATATTCTCCCTGACCACCTGAGGGCACCACAGACTGTGGATGCTTGTAAAAAAGGCTTAAAAACCCTTCTTTTTAAAAAAGCCTTTTTTTTTTTTTTTTTTAGATATATGCATATTAGTTCTAGCTATTAGGCTGTTCTGGTTTTTATTTATTTATTTTTTTTATTATCTTTTTATTTTTATTTTTTTTAATACACTGTAGCACTTTGAGGTTGTTTGCTCAATGTAAAGTGCTTTTTACAAATAAAATCTGTTATTATTATTATTATTCATAATCAGTTAAAAAAAATTAAATATATATATATATATATATATATATATATATATATATATATATATATATATATATATATATATATATTCTCCCTGACCACCTGAGGGCACTACAGACTGTGGATGCTTTTAAAAAAGGCTTAAAACCCTTCTTTTTTTTCTTTCTTTTTTTCTTTTTTTTTATATATATATATGCATACTAGTTCTAGCTATTAGGCTGTTCTAGTTTTTATTTTTTTTTATTTTTATTATCTTTTTATTTTTATTTTCTTTAATACACCGTAGCACTTTGAGGTTGTTTGCTCAATGTAAAGTGCTTTTTACAAATAAAATCTATTATTATTATTCATAATCAGTTAAAAAAATTAAAAATATATATACAGTATTTTTTTTTTTTAATGTATTATTATCACTCAGGCAAATCATATTTTGATGTAGATGAGGGGTGTCACACTTGTTTTCATTGAGGGCCACATGGCAGTAATGGCTGCCTTCAGAGGGCAGCTTTTTTTAGGAATTGCGGGTAATAACCTGTGATGAATCAAAATTCTAATTTATCCGATTTTTTAAAAATACACCATTTGACAGCATTGATATAAATATGTACCAGTAACCCCCTCATATTATTACATTATTGCCTATGCACAGGATTATTAGATTTCTTCATGTACAAACTAATGGATACATCATACGTAAAAGTGATTATTTTTATCTTTACTAACATATTATTGTAATACACTATATAATAATGTCATATTTGGCATGATTAGATAATAACGTTTAAAAGATACGCATTTTTCCCTGTCAAAATCGAAATAATTGTTTTCATTCAGTAAAAAAAAAAAAAGTATTTACAGCCCTACTGTACATACAGTAAGTATTCACAGCCTTTGCTCAATACTTGGTTGATGCATCTTTGTTATGGAGCCAAAACACCGGCAGTAAGATTTGGTATCGTAAAAAAAAAAAATTACATTGTAGAAAAAGTTGTGTTGGCAAATACAAATATTTAAATAAATTTTTTTTTTTTTTTTTGGTATCATGACATGTTTTCTTTGCCAATATTCATATTTTTGTAGTTTTTTTTTTTATTGTTTTGTGTGTTTCACAGGTTTTTCAAATTCGCTTCTCTTTTTTTTTTTTACGGTTTCAAATTAATGGCGGTGTTTTGACGTGGTGGGCGGGGCTTGCATTGGCACCAAAACAACTTTTGGCAACAGACAAAAACAAATATTGAAAAAATAAAAATAAAAAATAAAATAAAATAAAATAAAATATATATATATATATATATATATATATATATATATATATATATATATATATATATATATATATATATATATATATATATATATATATATATATATATATATATATATATATATATATATATATATATATTTTATTTATTTATTTATTTATTTTTTTTTTTTTTTGGTGTATATATTTGGTATGACATATTTTATTTACCAATATTGATTTTTTTTTTTTAAATTTATTTGTTGTTTTTGTGTGTTTCACAGGGTTTTACATTCGCTTCTCTTTTTTAATTATTTTTTTTTGTTTTCGTTTCGCCTCTTTTTTTTACAACAAATAAATACAAATATTGAAAAAATACAATATTTTTGATGGATATTTTTTGTATCATGACATTTTTTCAATCCCAAAATTGTAATGTTATGATTTTTTTCCTTTTTTTTGTGTGTTAAACAGGTTTTTCCACATTCGCTTCTCTTTTTTGTACGGTTTCAAATTAATGGCGGTGTTTTGACATGGTGGTGGGCGGGGCTTACATTGGCACCAAAACAACAACAACAACACCAAACAACTTTTTTTTTTCTGGTGGATATTTTTATATCATGACATATTTTCTTTGTCAATATTCATCCTTTTTATTAGCTTTTTGTTGTTTTTGTGTGTTTCACAGGTTTTTCACATTCACTTCTCTTTTTTACAGTTTTTTGGAGTTTTTTTTCCATTTCGCTTCTTTTTTTTTACAACAATTAAATACAAATATTGAAAAAATACTATATTTTTTAATTTGAGTAGTTTTTTTGTTTTAATTGTTTTTTGTGTGTTTCACAGGTTTTTCCACATTTGCTTCTCTTTTTTTGTACGGTTTCAAATTAATGGCAGTTTTATTTTCGTTTCGCTTCTTTTTTTACAAAAAATAAATACAAATATTTTAAAAAATTAAAAATTTTGATGGATTATTTTTGTATCATGACATGTTTTCGATCTTAAAATTCATATTTTTGTACTTTTTTTTGTGTTTGTGTGTTTCACATTCGCTGCTCTTTTTTTACATTTTCAAATTAATGGCAGTGTTTGACATAGGGGGGGCAGTGTCTGTGGGCGGAGCTTAAATTGGCACCAAAACAAGTTTTGGCAACAGAAAAATATAAATATTGGAAAAAATATTATGTTTTTGACGGATATTTTTGGTACCATGACATGTTTTCTTTGCCAATATTCATGATTTTGTGTGTATCACAAGTTTTTCAAATTCGAATCTCTTTTTTCCCATTTTTGTCATTTTTTTCCCCCATTTAGTTTCTTTTTTTTTACGGTTTCAAATTAATCGCAGAAATTTGGCATTGATCTAGCAGTTTTACTAGACTTGGGCATGCAGGTAAAACACCGCAGAAGAAGATGGGAGGACCCAGTCAGGATAGAGGGAAAGATGAATGCAGCAAGGTACATTTCATCCTGGATGAAAAAAAAAATATATATATATATATATATATAATAATAATAATGCTTCCCATCCAACCTGATGGAGTTTGAGAGGTTTTGCAAAGAAGAATGGGCGAAACTGCCCAAAGATAGGTGTGCCAAGCTTATGGCATCGTATTCCAAAAGACTTGATGCTGCCAAAGGTGTATCAACAAAGTACTGAGCAAAGGCTGTAAATACGTGTGGGTTTTTTTTTTTTTTTAGTTTGAATAAATTTGCACAATAAAAACTTTTCACTTTGTCATTATGTGGTATTTTGTGTAGAATTTTGAGGACAAAAATACATTTTGGAATAAGTCTGTGACATAAAAAGTGGAAAAAGTGAGTACTTTATGGATGCTCTGCATTATTTTTCAAACCGATAACTACAGATGACTTCCTGCTTCTCAAGAACGATACCGGTAACCGATTGACGCAATATCATTTTCTTGGAATTCAATTTAAATGTCATTTATGCACGCCTTCCTCCATGTGGCTGATAAGCGTGGATGTGTTGAAGCGTGATGTTGGCAGAACGTCACATGAAATGTCTTCCCCCTGCAACGGTGAAGAAGGACGCCATGTTTGTTTACCACCACGGATTCTGGCATGATGAGGGGGGGAAGGAGCGCTTGATTTGCTCACCTTAAACCCCCTACAGCACAGTATGGGTCATCTTGCCTCATTGGAGCCTTTATTTATTTTATTTTTTATTTTTTTTATCTGATTTAAATCTGTTAAAAATCTATAAATTGTTTTGGCTTTGAAAATATATAAATTGGCCCCCGCATCCTTTAATTTGTCAATGTGTGGCCCTTTTGGACACCCCTGTACTGAACAGACTGAACACAGTGTTTGTACAACAAGTGTAACACTCCAGTTTATTGTGCAAAAAAAAAAAAAAAAAAAATCATGATCCCGCTGATGAAAAAGGCAGTGAAGTGAAATAAAAAAATGATGAAACATTCAATTCTGTATTTATTTATTTTTTCTTGAAAACAACTCTAGAAAGAGGCTCCTGGTGGCTAGTTTGAGGGCCGCGATCACAGACATGCTGACAAAGTGTGGACAGCAGTGCTGAGGTACAAGACATTGATACAACGTTGATTATACGTACTTGCCCTTTAAAACTGGCATTGATACGACGTGGATTATACGTACGTGTCCTTTAAAACAATGTCGCAAAATAATAATGAATCAAAACCAATGTTGTGAATTAATGACGTCATAAAAGAGAAAATAATTAAAAGGTATAATTGACAGATAGATCTGAAGTTGATCTTTAGTTGAGATTTAAGCATTTGAAGTAAAAAAAAAAAATTTAAATAAAAAATAAAAACATTTATTATGACTTATTTTTCACACTTTTATGAGTTGGGCCCTTAAGACTTTTAGTGGGATTTTTTTAAACTGTTATTGCTCAAAAACTAATAATGAATCTAATTATGAATTATTGACCTATTTAAGGCTCCAATTACTTCACATCAGATATTACACTTAAAAATATTTTTTGTGGAAAATATTGCATATTTTGTGTGTTTGCCATAAAAAAACTAAGTTCGACAGTTCGATAATTCGACAAAAAGGGTATAAAAAAAAACACTTTTATTTATTTTTTTTACCTAAAAAAAAGAAAATAATTCATTGACAGATAGATCTGAAGTTTATCTCGAGGTTTAAGCATTTAAAGTGAAAAAAAAAAGAAATTAATTATGACTTATTTTTAACACTTTTATAAGTTGGCCCCTTAAGAAAAAAAATAGAAAAAGGGCATAAAACAAACACATTTAAAAAAAATTTAAAAATTTAAAAAAAAATTATAAAAATATATAATTGACGGATGGATCTGAATTTGATCTATAGATTTAAGTATTAAAAGTAAAAATTAAAAAAAAAGACTTATTTTAAACACTTTTATGAGTTGGGCCCTTAAGAATTTTAGTGGAACATTTTTTTACTCATTGCTCAAAAAATAATAATGAAATAAAATCAATTTGTTGTGAATTATTGACTTATTCAAGGCTCCAATTTTTTCAAATCAATGATTCCACTTTAAAATATTTTTTGCAGAAAATATTGCATATTTTGTGTGTTTGCCATAAAAAAATATTTTTTTGACACAAAGGGCATAAACTTTTTTTTTTTTTTTAAGATAAAATAATAACGTTTAATTAACAGATGGATCTGAATTTAATCTAGATATTTAAATATTAAAAGTTACAAAAAAATAATAATAAATAAATTATGACTTGTTTTCAACACTTTTATAAGTAGGGCCCTTAAAAATTTTAGTGGGGTTTTTATTTTTAACTGTCACTGCTCAAAAAAATAATAATGAATCAAAATCAAATATTCTATTTGGAAATATTGTTTTGGGGAAAATATTGCATATTTTGTGTGTTTGCCATAAAAAACTAAGTTTTATTTGACAAAATAGGGCATAAAATAAACAGATTAAAAAGAAAACAAACAAAACAAAAAAATGAATGTATAATTGACAAATAGATCTGAAGTTCATCTCGAGATTTAAGTATTTAAAGTAAAAATAAAAAATACAAATTAATTATGACTTATTTTTAACACTTTTATGAGTTGGGCCCCTAAGAATTTTAGTGGAATTTTTTTTTTTAACTCATTGCTCAAAAAATAATGACTCAAAATCTATTTGTTATGAATTATTGACTTATTTAAAGCTCAAATTTTTTCAAATCAAATATCCCACTTTAAAATAATTTTTGCGGAAAATATTGCATATTTTGTGTGTGTGCCATAAAAAAAAATTCTGACACAAAGGGCATCAACTTTTTTTTTTTTTTAAAGATAAAATAATAACGTTTAAATAACAGATGGATCTGAATTTAATCTAGATATTTAAATATTAAAAGTAAAAAAAATAATAATAATAAAAAAAAAATTATGACTTATTTTTAACACTTTTATAAGTAGGGCCCTTAAGAATTTTAGTGGGATTTTTGTTTTTAACTGTTACTGCTCAAAAAAAAAAAAAAAAAAAAAAATCAAATATTCCATTTTGAAATATTGTTTTGGGGAAAATATTGCATATTTTGTGTATTTGCCATAAAAGACTAACTTTTATTTGACAAAAAATGGCATAAAATAAACAGATTAAAAAGAAAACAAACAAAACAAAAAATGAACGTATAATTGACAAATAGATCTGAAGTTCATCTCAAGATTTAAGCATTTAAAGTAAAAATTAAAAATAAAAATTAATTATGACTTATTTTTAACACTTTTATGAGTTGGGCCCTTAAGAATTTTAGTGGAATATTTTTTTTTAACTCATTGCTCCAAAAATAATGACTCAAAATCTATTTGTTATGAATTATTGACTTATTTAAAGCTCAAATTTTTTCAAATCAAATATTCCACTTTAAAATAATTTTTGCGGAAAATATTGCATATTTTGTGTGTTTGCCATAAAAAAAAAATTCTGACACAAAGGGCATCAACTTTTTTTTTTTTTAAAGATAAAATAATAACGTTTAAATAACAGATGGATCTGAATTTAATCTAGATATTTAAATATTAAAAGTAAAAAAAATAATAATAATTTTTAAAAAATTATGACTTATTTTTAACACTTTTATAAGTAGGGCCCTTAAGAATTTTAGTGGGATTTTTGTTTTTAACTGTTACTGCTCAAAAAAAAAAAAAATAATCAAAATCAAATATTCCATTTTGAAATATTGTTTTGGGGAAAATATTGCATATTTTGTGTGTTTGCCATAAAAGACTAACTTTTATTTGACAAAAAAGGGCATAAAATAAACAGATTAAAAAGAAAACAAACAAAACAAAAAATGAACGTATAATTGACAAATAGATCTGAAGTTCATCTCAAGATTTAAGCATTTAAAGTAAAAATTTAAAATAAAAATTAATTATGACTTATTTTTAACACTTTTATGAGTTGGGCCCTTAAGAATTTTAGTGGAATATTTTTTTTTAACTCATTGCTCAAAAAATAATGACTCAAAATCTATTTGTTATGAATTATTGACTTATTTAAAGCTCAAATTTTTTCAAATCAAATATTCCACTTTAAAATAATTTTTGCGGGAAATATTGCATATTTTGTGTGTTTGCCATAAAAAAAAAATTCTGACACAAAGGGCATCAACTTTTTTTTTTTTTAAAGATAAAATAATAACGTTTAAATAACAGATGGATCTGAGTTTAATCTAGATATTTAAATATTAAAAGTAAAAAAAATAATAATAATTTTTAAAAAATTATGACTTATTTTTAACACTTTTATAAGTAGGGCCCTTAAGAATTTTAGTGGGATTTTTGTTTTTAACTGTTACTGCTCAAAAAAAAAATTAATCAAAATCAAATATTCCATTTTGAAATATTGTTTTGGGGAAAATATTGCATATTTTGTGTGTTTGCCATAAAAAACTAAGTTTTATTTGACAAAAAAGGGCATAAAATAAACAGATTAAAAAGAAAACAAACAAAACAAAAAATTAACGTATAATTGACAAATAGATCTGAAGTTCATCTCAAGATTTAAGCATTTAAAGTAAAAATTAAAAATAAAAATTAATTATGACTTATTTTTAACACTTTTATGAGTTGGGCCCTTGAGAATTTTAGTGGAATATTTTTTTTAACTCATTGCTCAAAAAATAATAATGACTCAAAATCTATTTGTTATGAATTATTGACTTATTTAAAGCTCAATTTTTTTCAAATCAAATATTCCACTTTAAAATAATTTTTGCGGAAAATATTGCATATTTTGTGTGTTTGCCGTAAAAAAAAAAAATTCTGACACAAAGGGCATCAACTTTTTTTTTTTTTTTAAAGATAAAATAATAATGTTTAAATAACAGATGGATCTGAATTTAATCTAGATATTTAAATATTAAAAGTAAAAAAATAATAATAATAATAATAAAAATTATGACTTATTTTTAACACTTTTATAAGTAGGGCCCTTAAGAATTTTAGTGGGATTTTTGTTTTTAACCGTTACTGCTCAAAAAAAAAAAATAATCAAAATCAAATATTCCATTTTGAAATATTGTTTTGGGGAAAATATTGCATATTTTGTGTGTTTGCCATAAAAAACTAAGTTTTATTTGACAAAAAAGGGCATAAAATAAACAGATTAAAAAGAAAACAAACAAAACAAAAAGTGAACGTATAATTGACAAATACATCTGAAGTTCATCTCAAGATTTAAGTATTTAAAGTAAAAATAAAAAATAAAAATTAATTATGACTTATTTTTAACACTTTTATGAGTTGGGCCCTTAAGAATTTTAGTGGAATATTTTTTTTTAACTCATTGCTCAAAAAATAATAATGACTCAAAATCTATTTGTTATGAATTATTGACTTATTTAAAGCTCAAATTTTTTCAAATCAAATATTCCACTTTAAAATAATTTTTGCGGAAAATATTGCATATTTTGTGTGTTTGCCATAAAAAAAAAAAATCTGACACAAAGGGCATCAACTTTTTTTTTTTTTTTAAAGATAAAATAATAACGTTTAAATAACAGATGGATCTGAATTTAATCTAGATATTTAAATATTAAAAGTAAAAAAAATAATAATAATAATAAAAAAATTATGACTTATTTTTAACACTTTTATAAGTAGGGCCCTTACGAATTTTAGTGGGATTTTTGTTTTTAACTGTTACTGCTCCAAAAAAATAAATTAATCAAAATCAAATATTCCATTTTGAAATATTGTTTTGGGGAAAATATTGCATATTTTGTGTGTTTGCCATAAAAAACTAAGTTTTATTTGACAAAAAAGGGCATAAAATAAACAGATTAAAAAGAAAACAAACAAAACAAAAAAATGAACGTATAATTGACAAATAGATCTGAAGTTCATCTCAAGATTTAAGCATTCAAAGTAAAAATTAAAAATAAAAATTAATTATGACTTATTTTTAACACTTTTATGAGTTGGGCCCTTGAGAATTTTAGTGGAATATTTTTTTTAACTCATTGCTCAAAAAATAATAATGACTCAAAATCAATTTGTTATGAATTATTGACTTATTATAGCATAATAATTGTAAAACATAATTATGATGATATAATTACAAACAATACTGTAGAGTACAACAGTTTACCAGCCTATCACTAACGCTGCACACCATGAGGGTGTAATGTGCTATCATATAGTTATCAGTGACGGGGCAGGAAGGGGCTTGAGGTATAATCACATAGATATGAAAAAAAACAAAAAACTAAATTTCCCTTTTTTTTATATATTTACCGCAAATTAAATTGTTTCACCGTATCGTCGACTTCAATGTCTGTTATTACTTCTTTTTTTTTTTAAGATGCAACTTACTTGAGTGAGCGAAGTGTTTGTGTCCGTTTGTTGCAGGAACAGGAAGTGGTTCATGTTTACATCGGGGGCCTGCTGGTCATGCCTTAGGTAGAAATCGCCTGCCTGCAAAGAATTAAAAAAAAAAAAAAAAAAGTTTGATAGAAAACAGACTTCTTAGACCCACCGCCTACACACACACACACACACACACACACACACACACACACACACACACACACACACACACACACACACACACACACACACACACACACACACACACACACACACACACACACACACACACACACACACACACACACACACACACAAAACATATTCACCTGGAACCAAACAACATTTCTGGTGGATTTACAGCTGCTATACGTGTGTTTATCTGTCCCCTCCAGCCTTCCAACACCGCAATGCAGCATTGTAGGTGAGACATGTTGTCATGGCGATGTCAATAATTACTGCATGCATAATTGATGCTAGCATCATGGGACGGGGTTGCACTCTATATGCAGCCGGTGTGACACTGTGGCTGTGAGTCACACTTTCATCGTCCTGCTTGATTGCATCACACACAGGCCGGTGTGTGTGCGTGTGTGTGTGTGTGTGTGTGTGTGTGTGTGTGTGTGTGTGTGTGTGTGTGTGTGTGTGTGTGTGTGTGTGTGTGTGTGTGTGTGTGTGTGTGTGTGTGTGTGTGTGTTTGTTTGAATTCAAGTACACAAAGAGTCCTCATTCTGTTTGAACGTCGCATTCGATCCCTCTGGTAATTCTGCATCGTATTAAAGTGTGTGTGTGTGTGTGTTCTTGTATTTCTACCCTTCTTGAGACATCAACAAGGAAAAGTAGCGTCCATATGAGGACCGGTGAACAAGTCAGGACATAAACCATGGTCCCAATACGAAAACCATTGCATCTAATAGAGAGCCGGATACTAGAGTCCGTGAACATTGCTCCAAAGTTAGGATTTTTTTTTGTTGATTTAATGTGCATACAAAAGTAAACGTCCCACATGTGACCATAGGATGAATAAATACACTACTGAGTTAGGACATAAACCCTGGTCCCAATACGGAAAACTATTGCATCTAATAGAGGGCTGAATACTAGAGTCTGTGAACATTGCTCCAAAGTCAGGATTTTTTGTTGATTTAATGTGCATATGAAAGTAAACGTCCCATATGTGACCATAGGATGAACAAATACACTACTGAGGACCGGTGAACAAGTTAGGACCGAAATCATGGTCCCAATACGGGAAACTATTGCATCTAATAGAGAGCCGAATACTAGAGTCTGTGAACATTGCTCCAAAGTCAGGATTTTTTTGGTTGATTTAATGTGCATACAAAAGTAAACGTCCCATATGTGACCACAGGATGAACAAATACACTACTGAGTTAGGACATAAACCCTGGTCCCAATACGGAAAACTATTGCATCTAATAGAGGGCTGAATACTAGAGTCTGTGAACATTGCTCCAAAGTCAGGATTTTTTGTTGATTTAATGTGCATATGAAAGTAAACGTCCCATATGTGACCATAGGATGAACAAATACACTACTGAGGATCGGTGAACAAGTTAGGACCGAAATCATGGTCCCAATACGGGAAACTATTGCATCTAATAGAGAGCCGAATACTAGAGTCTGTGAACATTGCTCCAAAGTCAGGATTTTTTTGGTTGATTTAATGTGCATATGAAAGTAAACGTCCCTTATGTGACCATAGGATGAACAAATACACTACTGAGGACCGGTGAACAAGTTAGGACATAAACCATGGTCCCAATACGGAAAACCATTGCATCTAATAGAGAGCCGGATACTAGAGTCCGTGAACATTGCTCCAAAGTCAGGATTTTTTTGTTGATGTAATGTGCATACAAAAGTAAACGTCCCATATGTGACCATAGGATGAACAAATACACTACTGAGGACCGGTGAACAAGTTAGGACCGAAATCATGGTCCCAATACAGAAAACCATTGCATGTAATAGAGAGCCGAATGCTAGAGTCTGTGAACATTGCTCCAAAGTCAGGATTTTTTGTTGATTTAATGTGCATACAAATGTAAACGTCTCATATGTGACCATAGGATGAACAAATACACTACTGAGGACCGGTGAACAAGTTAGGACTGAAATCATGGTCCCAGTACGGGAAACCATTGCATCTAATAGAGAGCCGAATACTAAAGTCTGTGAACATTGCTCCAAATTCAGGATTTTTTTTGTTGATATAATGTAAATACAAAAGTAAACGTCCCATATGTGACCATAGGATGAACAAATACACTACTGAGGACCGGTGAACAAGTTAGGACCGAAATCATGGTCCCAATACGGGAAACCATTGCATATAATAGAGAGCCGAATACTAAAGTCCGTGAACATTGCTCCAAAGTCAGGATTTTTTTGCTGATATAATGTGCATACAAAAGTAAACGTCCCATATGTGACCATAGGATGAACAAATACACTACTGAGGACCGGTGAACAAGTTAGGACATAAACCATGGTCCTTATACGGAAAACCATTGCATCTAATAGTGAGCCGAATACTAGAGTCCGTGAACATTGCTCCAAAGTTAGGATTATTTGTTGATTTAATGTGCATACAAAAGTAAACTTCCCATATGTGACCATAGGATGAACAAATACACTACTGAGGACCGGTGAACAAGTTAGGACCAAAATCATGGTCCCAATACGGGAAACCATTGCATCTAATAGAGAGCCGAATACTGGAGTCCGTGAACATTGCTCCAAAGTCAGGATTTTTTTGTTGATTTAATGTGCATACAAATGTAAACGTCTCATATATGACCATAGGATGAACAAATACACTACGCTACTAAGACTATAGTGGAAATTAACAGTTAGCTTCTACAGCTGGGTTGCCCAAAGCGCGGCACAGGGGCCATCTGTGGTTCCTGACTCGTTTGTCATCGGCCTTTTAAGCACATTACAAAAAATACAAAAAATAGAGATCTCATTTGCACCCCCTGGTGGTGAAATCTGTCAAAATGAGGGTGGTCCCAAAAAGGAACTGACTGTGTGTCAGTTTTAAAAGTGTTCCCCCTCTGGTCAACATATGAAATAACAAGTGTGTGTAAGAAAATGAAATGTGCCCCCTGTGGCCAAAATTAATTTTAAAAAATGAATTCAAATATATATAGAGACATACTGTAATAACTTGAAGTAAATAATGAAGATTAAAAATCAATTACAAACCAAAAATTCAAAAAAATAATAATAATAATTAACTAAAAGTAGTTTTATTACTCACAATGTGTCAACTTTTTTTCTCAAAAAATTGGTAACAATTTCTTTTATTCTTTCTGTTTCTGTAATATTGCAATATTTTCTCATAAAATTATTACTTTTTAATGCAAAATGGCGACATTTGTCATATAAAATTCTGACTTTTATCACAATATTGCCAATGTTTTTGTTGCTCTTGTAAAAAAGTGAAATTTTTTCAGTAAAATTATGACTTTTGTCATGATTTTGCCGAGTAAAATTCCAATTATTATTATTATTATTAAAATACTGCCGAAATTTAAAAGTTTTCTTCTAAAATGGTGACTTTTGTCGAGTAAAATTGCGACTCTTTTCATAAAATTGCCAAAATGTTAAGCTTTTCTTGTAAAATTGCGACTGTTATTGAGTAAAATTCGAACTTTTATCATAATTTCGCACAAATGGTCAGTTTTTCTTGTCAAATTTTGACTTGCGTTGTGTAAAATTACGACTTTTATTATAATTTCTTGTGAAATTGTGACCTTTTTCTTGCGAAATTCCAACTAAATTTTCACAACAAGCTTTTTTTAATTTTTGCATAGTTTGTATATATTATTAATGTTGTAAATACTAATCTTTATATATCTAGAAAATGTGGTCCTAAATAGGTAGGCATTTTCTCAGGTCTTACAATTAAATGTAACGGTTAGCATTTGTGCTAACGATGGCATGTTAACAGTTAGCATGTCTCACATATCAAGTAACACAGCTGTAGGGTGTATGGTTACGGAAGTAGAGGAAAAAAGTGGAAAAAACGGCCAAAAAAAAAGTTAGCATGCTAATATTAGCTCGTTAGCATGCTAACAGTTAACAAGGCTCAGTTATTTGACTCTGGGGTAAACGGAAGCAAATTTAGCTAAAAGAAAATATCACGTTTATGTTAGCATGCAAGCGAGCTAACGTTAGCATGTTAACAGTTAGCATGTCTCACATATCAAGTAACACGGCTGTAGGGTGTACGTCTGCGGAAGTAGAGGAAAAAAATGGAAAAAAACAGCACACAAAAAAAGTTAGCATGCTAACAGTTAACAAGACTCAGTTATTTGACTTTGGAGTAAACGGAAACAAATTTAGCTAAAAAAAATTATCATGCTTATGTTAGCATGTTAACAGTTAGCATGTCTCACATATCAAGTAACACGGCTGTAGGGTGCACGGCTGCGGAAGTAGAGGGGAAAAGTGAAAAAAACAAGCAAAAAAAAAGTTAGCATGCTAACAGTTAACAAGTCTCAGTTATTTGACTCTGGGGTAAACGGAAGAAAATTTAGCTGAAAAAAAATATATCAGGCTTACGTTAACATGCAAGCGAGCTAACGTTAGCATGCTAACAGTTAGCATGTCTCACATATCAAGCAACACGGCTGTAGGGTGTATGGCTGCGGAAGTAGAGGAAAAAAGTAGAAAAAACAGCAAAAAAAAAAGTTAGCATGCTAATATTAGCTCGCTAGCATGCTTATGTTAGCATGCAAGCGAGCTAACGTTAGCATGCTATCAGTTAGCTTGTGTCGAAAGTAGACAAGTGTGTGAAAAAAATGAGACGTGAAGCTACGGGAAAGTACGACTGAGCTACAAGAGGAGGTAATCTTGTCTCTTTGGCAATCGTCCATTAAAAAGGTATGTACCCATTCAATTGGCCCATTTTTTTTTTTTATTCGTAAATAGCACTGCCAAGGTAAAACGAAATGTTCCCGATTTAAAATACCCCCATCGGCGCGAATGAGACCTTTCCGATGGTATAGCATATGTGGGGGTTCGTGGGCCGATCCGTCTTGTATTAATCGTAAGAGAAAAGTGCGGAACTATAATAGTGAAAGTTGAAGTATGAGGGATAATAACATGGGCTGCTTGCATTGGAGCAGGCCCATAATTAAAGACCAGGCGTATCAAGGTCAAACAAAAATGATTCCACAAAGACCAAAGCTCCCACAGACTTTGAAGAGAACAAAAACCATGTTTCAAAGTGCTAGATCATTCCAGAGGTGACACACAGCTGGTCATCGGACGATGTGCTTATGAGTACTTTCCGAAGGGTTTTCTTGAGGACATTGATTTTGGCTTTTGTGGCTCGAATTCAACTCTGGAACAAGGAAACGATCATAAAGCAGAACCTTCAAGGTCTAACACAAAACTATCAAGGACCTTTTGATTTGACAGTTAGCATGTTTCATATACCAAGTTTTATGACTCGAAGGTGTATGGAAAAGAGAAAAAAAATTAAAATTAGATGAAAAACTTAGCATGCTTAAGTTAGCTTGCCAGCATGCTATCGTTTGCATGCTAACACGTAACAAATGTCACATACCAAGTTATATGACTCTGGTGTAAGCGGTTGCGAAAGTAGTGCAAAAAAGTTAGCATGCTAATGTTAGCATGTTAGCATGCTAACACTTAGCTCGTGTCACATACCAAGTTATATTCTAAGGTGTATGGCTGGGGAATTAGAGTAAAAAGTGTAAAATTAGCTTAAAAAAAAGTTAGCATTTTAATGTTAGCATGCTAATGTAACACGCTACCAGTTAACAAGTGTCACATAGCAAGTTATATGACTGTAAGGTAAAAGGTTGCAAAATTAGCTAATTAAGCTAGCACGTTAATGTTAGCATGCTAACATAAACATGCATACAGTTAGCATGTTTCAAATACCAAGTTATATGACTGTAAGGTGTATGGCTGCGGAATTAGACAAAAAAGCGTTAAAATTAGCACACAAAAAAGTTACCACTTTATTGTTAGCGTGCTAGCATGCTAAAGTTAGCACACTAACAGCTAAAAGCTGTTACATACCGAGATATATGACTCTAGGGTAGACGGTAGCAGAAAGTAGCGCCAAAAGCTAGCTTTTTTTATGTTAGCATGCTAACGTAAACATGCATACAGTTAGCATAGCATCTTAAGGTGTATGGCTTCGGAATTAGACAGAAAAGCGTAAAATTTGCAAACATAGTAGCTAGCACTTTGATGTTAGCGTGCTAGCATGCTAACGTTAGCACGCTAACAGCTAAGATGTGTCCCATTCCAAGTTATATGACTCTTAAGGTGTATGGCTGCGGAATTAGACCAAAAAAAAGTGTAATATTAGCTGGGAACGTTCTAATGCTAATGTTAGCATATTAGCATGCTAACGTGGTGTAGACATAGAAAGTAGCAAAAAAGCTAGCATAAAACGTTAGCATGCTAATACGAGAGACGCTAGCAAAAAAAAAAAAGCTAGCATGCTAACGTTCTCACAAGTATGCTAGCAGTTAATAATAGTAATAATAATAATAATAATAACAACAATGGGTTTTATTTAGCTTTTTTCTTATGACCCTAGGGCAGGGGCCTAGTTTAATATTATTTTAAATTTTTATCTTAGTTCAACACTTAAATCTCTAGATCAATTTCAAGATTATCTCTCAGTATAAGGTTATATATTTTTTTAATTATATTTGCCTTATTTTGAGTTTCTTAGTGACTTCCTGTGTGTAGTTTTAGTTCCGGTCTTGCGCTCTTATTTTGTGGTTTTACACTTCCTGTAGTGGTGATTGTAGTGAATTTTTTTTTTTTTTTAATGCAGACGAACAAGGTGGCAGCGTATTAAACAAACAAAACAAAAAGCGAGAGCAACAGGGAAGACAAAACACTGCAAAAAGACTTACTAGAAACGTGGAGCAGATGGCGTCCACAAAGTACGTGCGTACTAGAGAATCCTCAAGTGAATAATGTGTCGACATACCAATGGTGTCGCTAGCTCAACTTAAATAGTGCTGATTACAAACAAGAAACAGGTGAGGGGGGGAAAGTGCTTGAAGGCAGGCGTAAAGCTGTTGCAGGAAAGGGGGAAACAGGAAGTAAAAACCCACAAAATAAGAGCGCAAGACAGGAACTAAAGCTACACCCAGAAAATGACGATGAAACTCAAAATAAGTGTGACAAGTGGTGACAATATTTTTTATTTTGTTATGCCCTTTTTGTCAAAACCTGTTTTTTTATGGCAAAACACAAAATATACAAAATATTTTCCCCCGAAAAAATCACTTTCAATGCTTAAGTCTTAAAATCAACTTCAGATCTATCCTCCAATTATAACTTTTTATTTTTTTAAATATATATTTTTTTTAAATAAATAAAACAAATACGAGAAATGTACCATGTTGACTCTGATAACATATAACTGCCATCTTTTGAAAAAATAATAATGAATTAAAATCAACGTTGTTATGAATTATGAATATATTCAAGGCTCCAATTACTTTGCATTAAAAATTCTACTTTGAAATATTTTCGGGGGATATTATACTGCATATGTTGTGTGTTTGCCATATAAAAAACATTTTGTATATATATATATATATATATATATATATATATATATATATATATATATATATATATATATATATATATATATATATATATATATATATATACAAAATGTTTATATAAATATATATATATATATATATATATATATATATATATATATATATATATATATATATATATATATATATATATATATATATATCGCGATTTAAAAAAATTCATATCCTTTTTTTTTAATTGATTAAGAATCGTTATAAATAAGAAACAATTTTTAAAAAATTATTATCCATTTTTGATTTTTTTTAATCGATTAAGAATCGTTACAAATAAGAATGACGATAAAAAAAAATGTATCCATTTTTTATTTTTTCTAATCGATTAAGAATCATTAACAATAAGAATCGTGATTTTTTTTAAAAAGTTTAATCCATTTGTGATTTTTTTAAATCGATTAAGAATCGTTGCAAATAAGAATCACGATTAAAAAAAAAAATTATTTATCCTTTTTTAAATTTTTTCTAATCGATTAAGAATCGTTACAGATAAGAATCGCGATTAAAAAAAACATTTGTATCCATTTTTTAATTTTTTGTAATCGATTAAGAATCGTTACAAATAGGAATCCCACTACAAAAAATGTTTTTATAAATTTCCGATTTTTTTTAATCGATTAAGAATTGTTACAAATAAGAATCGCGATTTAAAAATATATATTTTTTGATCCATTTTTTTTCTAATCGATTATGAATCGTTACAAATAGGAATCACTTAAAAAAAATGTTTTATCCATTTTTGATTTTTTTCAATCGATTAAGAATCGTTACAAATAAGAATCGCGATTTAAAAATATATGTTTTTTCATCCATTTTTTTTCTAATCGATTATGAATTGTTACAAATAGGAATCGCGCTAAAAAAATGTTTTTATAAATTTTAGATTTTTTTTAATCGATTAAGAATTGTTACAAATAAGAATCGCGATTTAAAAATATATGTTTTTTCATCCATTTTTTTTCTAATCGATTATGAATTGTTACAAATAGGAATCGCGGTTAAAAAAAATGTAATCCATTTTAGATTTTTTTAAATCGATTAAGAATCGTTACAAATAAGAATCGCGATTAAAAAAAAAAAGTATCTATTTTTTATTTTTTATAATCGAATAAAAATCGTTACAAATAAAAAACGCAATTAAAAAAATGTTTTAATCCATTTTTGATTTTTTTTAATCGATTAGAATCATTACCAATAAAAATCGCGATTAAAAAAAAAAAAAATTCCATCCTTTTTTTTTATTATAATCGATTAAGAATCATTACAAAAGGAATCACGATAAAAAAAATGTTTTTATCCATTTTTGATTTTTTAAAATCGATTAAGAATCGTTACAAATAAGAATCGCGATTAAAAAATGTTTTTATAAATTAAAAAATGTTTTTATAAATTAAAAAAAAAAATTAACCGATTAAAAATTGTTACAAATATGAATCGCGATAAAAAAATGTTTTTATCCACTTTTGATTTTTTTAAATCGATTAAGAATCGCTACAAATAGGAATCGCGATTTTAAAAAAAATGGTATCCCTTTTTTTTTGTTATAATCGATTAAGAATTTTTACAAATAAGAATCGCGATTTAAAAATATATGTTTTTTGATCAATTTTGTTTCTAATCGATTATGAATCGTTACAAATAGGAATTGCGTTAAAAAAAAATTTTAATCTATTTTTAATTTTTTAGAATCGATTAAGAATCATTACAAATAAAAACCGCGATTAAAACATTTTTTTAATCCATTTTTGATTTTTTTTAATCGATTAGAATCATTAACAATAAAAATTGCGATAAAAAAAAATAAAAAATTCATCCTTTTTTTTTTTTTATAATCGATTAAGAATCATTACAAATAGGAATCGCGATTAAAAAAATGTTTTTATCCATTTTTGATTTTTTTAAATCGATTAAGAATCGTTACAAATAATAATCGCGATTTTAAAAAAAAATTGTATCCATTTTTTTTGTTATAATTGATTAAGAATCGTTACAAACAGGAATCCCGCTAAAAAAAATGTTTTTATGAATTTCAGATTTTTTTAAATCGATTAAGAATTGTTACAAATAGGAATCGCGCTAAAAAAAATGTTTTTATCCATTTTTGATTTTTTTAAATCGATTAAGAATCGTTACAAATAAGAATCGCGATTAAAAAAAAATTTGTATCCATTTTTTTTTAATTATAATCCATTAAGAATTGTTACAAATAAAAAACGCGATTGAACATTTTTTTCATCCATTTTTTAAATTTTTTCTAATCGATTAAGAATCATTACAAATAATAATCACCATTAATCCAAAAATCCTTATAATTATTTTTGACACCCCTAATGGACATCATTTCTAGGTCCAGAACTAAGAAACAAGTGCCAATGTTGCCAGTGTAAGAGCCAGACTTCGCACGCACCGAGATGGAGAGATTTTGACAGTGGGGGCGGTAGCGGCGTATTTTCCCTTTGTGTGTCATGGCATCGTAATTGTGACAGAAAAATAAGACAACTAGAGTGTTTTTTTGTATGGGAAGTGTCTCTCAGGGATGAGATGTTTTGACAGCCTCCATCCCGGGGGGGGGGGGGGGGGGGGGAACCTTCCGAGTACATTCTTATCTTCTCCATCCATCCATGCATCCATGCTTCCCTCAGGCCTGATCAATGCCACCGCACACCCTCACCCAATGGTTAACAGGGGCCATTAATTACCCGCCCTGATGGAATACCTAGTTGTAATTCGCCAGCGGACCCCGAGGGCGAGGGTAACGGCAGAGGGTACCCGTCTGAGCAGGACGATCGCCCGATGATAGACGATCCAGCGGGCGGCACGTGGCAGAAGCGATGTTAAAGGTGGCGAGACTGATCCGAAGCAAGTGACACATTGTTTTGGTTCTGGGATTATAAGTGCAGAAATTGATGACTTCCTCCTCCAGAAGCGGGAAAAAATGCCAAAAATGAGTAATGTCCTCGTGGCATTTTACTTCTAAATGCAAACAATAGCCCGGGTTCTCGCGTCTGTGGAAACGACAAAATTGATGGCGTAATGAGAGTGAATAGCAAATGGACTTGACTTCCATTTCTCCTCAAGACCTGGCTAACTAATAGGAGTCCGACATTAGAGCCACTACGACCCATCCCAGCATTTTGCAGCTTGCTGAACGGCGAAGATTTAGGTAAATTGCTTTTTTGCTAATTACATCCCCTTTGTTTGTCCGCCCGCTATAATTGTCCGCGTCGTAAAATTGTCGCTCGTAGCTTCAGCGTGTCCGGCAGCGGAGCTCCCGTTTGTTATCTAGCCGATGATGTTTTTATCGCGCTGTGGCGTGGAGAAATATGTTTATTCGCGTCAGGGCTATCCAACTGCCGGCCGCCCGGGGGCCAAATCCACCGCCCCCCCGAGTTCAGCTCAAAACTTGGGAGACAAAGATGTTTGCTCTGTTGTACAGAGGAGCTTGGACAAGTGGAAACACATAACATTGACATGGGGGGGCCAAATCCACCGCCATACCGGCCCCCGAGTTCAGCCCAAAACTTGGGAGACAAAAGATGTTTTAGACCAGTTGATCTGCCGTCTCTTCTCTGCTCTGCCCCCCTCTCCTTCGTGGAGAGGGGGTGGCACAGATTCGGTGACCACAGATGAGTCACAGAAGTCGGGACCCCGGGTGGACCACTCATCTGTGCATCGGTTGGGGACGTCCCTGCGTTGCTGACCTGTCTCCACTCAGGATGATCCCCTGCTGGCCCCACTATAGACTGGACTCTCAGACTATTATGTTAGATCCACTATGGACTGGACTCTCACACTACTATGTTAGATCCACTATGGACTGGACTCTCACTATTATGTTAGATCCACTATGGACTGGACTCTCACACTATTATGTTGGATCCACTATGGACTGGACTCTCACACTATTATGTTAGATCCACTATGGACTGGACTCTCACACTATTATGTTAGATCCACTATGGACTGGACTCTCACACTATTATGTTAGATCCACTATGGACTGGACTCTCACACTATTATGTTAGATCCACTATGGACTGGACTCTCACTATTATGTTAGATCCACTATGGACTGGACTCTCACACTATTATGTTAGATCCACTATGGACTGGACTCTCACACTAATATGTTAGATCCACTATGGACTGGACTCTCACACTATTATGTTAGATCCACTATGGACTGGACTCTCACACTATTATGTTAGATCCACTATGGACTGGACTCTCACACTATTATGCTAGATCCACTATGGACTGGACTCTCACTATTATGTTAGATCCACTATGGACTGGACTCTCACACTATTATGTTGGATCCACTATGGACTGGACTCTCACACTATTATGTTAGATCCACTATGGACTGGACTCTCACACTATTATGTTAGATCCACTATGGACTGGACTCTCACACTATTATGTTAGATCCACTATGGACTGGACTCTCACACTATTATGTTAGATCCACTATGGACTGGACTCTCACACTATTATGTTAGATCCACTATGGACTGGACTCTCACACTATTATGTTAGATCCACTATGGACTGGACTCTCACTATTATGTTAGATCCACTATGGACTGGACTCTCACACTATTATGTTAGATCCACTATGGACTGGACTCTCACTATTATGTTAGATCCACTATGGACTGGACTCTCACACTATTATGTTAGATCCACTATGGACTGGACTCTCACTATTATGTTAGATCCACTATGGACTGGACTCTCACACTATTATGTTAGATCCACTATGGACTGGACTCTCACTATTATGTTAGATCCACTATGGACTGGACTCTCACACTATTATGTTAGATCAGGGGTGTCAAACTCATTTCGCATCGTGGGCCACATACGGCCTAGGGAGATGTCAAGTGGGCCGGACCATTAAAATTATACCATACTCTGCTATAAATAACCAAAATATCATGTCTTTCCTTTGTTTTGGTGTAAAGAAGCACAAGAACATTAGGAAAATATTGAAATTTAATGAACTATCCTTTTACAAAACATTTAATGAAACACCTCATATTTCCTTAGACAAATGTGCAATTTACTGTTATCATTCACAAATATGCATTGCAACTGATCCCACTGATTGTACAAAGGCACAAAACTTTAATTGGTACTGAAAAATATAGTAATGCACTTTAAGATTAAATGAGACTTTTAAAGAAAGGAATTTGCAGCAACGACAGAGCCAAAAATGTCCTCGGCTGTTGTGGTGTCCATCATTGGCACCAACTCAAGAAACTCTTCAGTAACAGTCAATGTCTCATCAACTCCTCGAATAAATATGGCCAGTTGGGCCACGTCTGTGATGTCAGTGCTCTCGTCAATTGCCACGGAAAATGCAATAAATGACTTAACTCTCTGTTTCAATTGACTGTCTAAATCTGCCGATAGTTCCGAAATCCTCTCTGCTATAGTATTCCTCGTCAGGCTAATATTGGCAAAAGCTTGTCGCTTCTCGGGACATACAAGTTCAGCCGCCTTCATCATGCATCGTTTAACAAAGTCACCGTCGGAATACGGCTTCGATGCTAATGCTAATTCGCTAGCAATTAGGTAGCTGGCTTTTACCGCTGCTTCACTGACTTCTCGGCTCTGGATGAAAGTTGACTGCTGTTTCCTCAGACCCGCCAGCAATTCGTTAATCTTATCTCTTCTCAGTTTTCCTTGCAAGCCGTCATATTTTTCGCTGTGATGAGTCTCGTAGTGGCGTCGAATATTATATTCCTTCAATACCGAAACTTGTTGCAAACACACCAAGCACGAAGGTTTTCCGTGCATCTCTGTAAATAAATAGGACGTGGTCCATTTTTCTTTGAAAATTCTACACTCCTTATCTACTTTTCTCCGTTTGGATAACGACATTTTGGCTAATGAGGGTGTAGCGGAGAGGTAGAGACCATGGTATTAACAACGTCGTAACAAGCAGCAGATGGCGCATTGATACCGTCTGCTGTTTTCAGTCTGTCTCAGTGATGCGGCTTGTCTTCTACTCTGATGGAAAGAGTGCGCCCCTTAGCGGATAATCCATGAATTGCAGCGAATTTAAAATATTAATTCCATGTCTTTTATGCATTTTTTCCACTTTCAAATTATCCTGCGGGCCTGATCGAACCTCCTTGGGGGCCGGTTCCGGCCCGCGGGCCGTATGTTTGACACCCCTGTGTTAGATCCACTATGGACTGGACTCTCACACTATTATGTTAGATCCACTATGGACTGGACTCTCACTATTATGTTAGATCCACTATGGACTGGACTCTCACACTATTATGTTAGATCCACTATGGACTGGACTCTCACTATTATGTTGGATCCACTATGGACTGGACTCTCACACTATTATGTTGGATCCACTATGGACTGGACTCTCACTATTATGTTAGATCCACTATGGACTGGACTCTCACTATTATGTTAGATCCACTATGGACTGGACTCTCACTATTATGTTAGATCCACTATGGACTGGACTCTCACTATTATGTTAGATCCACTATGGACTGGACTCTCACACTATTATGTTAGATCCACTATGGACTGGACTCTCACTATTATGTTAGATCCACTATGGACTGGACTCTCACACTATTATGTTAGATCCACTATGGACTGGACTCTCACTATTATGTTAGATCCACTATGGACTGGACTCTCACACTATTATGTTAGATCCACTATGGACTGGACTCTCACTATTATGTTAGATCCACTATGGACTGGACTCTCACACTATTATGTTAGATCCACTATGGACTGGACTCTCACTATTATGTTAGATCCACTATGGACTGGATTCTCACACTATTAAGAAATTAGCAGGACTTTTAAGCTACAAATAAGTATTTTATTCTTACAATTCTTAAATTAAGCATCCTCAAGATATTGGAGAATATTTAACCAAAATATCTTATTTGAATAGTTATTTTCTCAATTTTTAACTATTTTAAACTAGAAAATTCAGTCGATGACTAAAAATAAGTAAATAGCGCATAAAACTGGGCAAATTTCTAGAAGTGAAATTTGAAATTTTGGCAAGTTGCACTAGTTACACAGAAAGTGTTTATTTACATACCATAATTGTTTCCAAAAGGTGTCTGTAACAAGGCAGTAAAACGGCTGATCAAGCAAAACAAAAGACCCACTAGCCGCGCAAGCTAGCTCTCCAATCAGCTAAACAGATTTGAATAAGTCCACGTTGACGTTTTGGTGAATTTTACTGAGGAATTTGCGAAACTGAAACAATACAAAAATAATGCTGTGGAGGAGGGCGTGGCCTGCGGGCCTGCCCCGGAACGGGGTGTGCGAGGACCGGCCTCGAAGACAGCGACAGCTGAGTAGATTGCCCGGCCGTGCCTTGTTGTCTTATCACCTGTCGCCTTTATTAGCAGCAGCCGGCACGAGACAAGGGTGTTGGAGTGGGAGCCAGAGAGAGAGCGACACGGACTAAGAAAAATACATTTTAGCTGGAAAAACAAAGGGCTCTCAACATTGATGAAAATAAAACAGTGTTGTACCCTAAAATCCGGGCTCTCGTGGCAGTGTGTGGTGGTCCGAGGAACCCACCAGAGGGCAACCTCTACAAATGCTATTGCAAAATATCATGAAAACACTCCTACAGACATCACACTTGTGACGGTTTAGTAAGTATGAATAGTTTTAGTTATATT
>NC_084744.1:58781755-58786755 GCF_033978785.1 Entelurus aequoreus | reverse complement strand
CATACGGCTCCTTTAATAAATCGGGATTTTTTCTTGCGTACGATGTTTTCTGGATTTGAACGTACTTCAATTTATTGTCGGAAATCCACGCAACTCTTCTTGCATGGCCCTAAAACATGCACGGTATGTGCATTGGCGAGTTAGCAATAGGGGGTGTTATGTCATGATCCGCTTGACAGTTTTTTTGTTTACTGTTACTTCCTGTCTAGCGCTCTTATTTTTGTTCCATTTCCTGTTTTGATTCATTTCAATTGATTTGGGACGGCCCCTTGAGATGCAGCATCTCGTTTTCAAGGGGGTTACGTCTTGCAGTGACTTCCCCATTGATTCCGAGCGCACCTACTCTTGATTAGTGATCAGGGGACTCACCTGCCTCCGATCACTAATCAGGGGGGTTAATCGGCTCGTGTCGCCTTCCTTGCGACACTGGTCCTTCGTCTATTGTGGCTTAAGTTCATGACGTGCCTTTTGGTCTTCATGTTCATTAAACCTCCTTATAACCCGCACGTCGCTTACCGTCACTGCATCCTGGGTTCACCCAACTACCGCCATACAAGTTTTTGACATGATGTCTTTTAATGGTTGTTTGTCTACAGCGGGGGTGTCCAAAGTGCGGCCTGGGGGCCATTTGCGGCCCGCAGGTAATTTTTTAACGGCCCCACGGCACATTCAAAAAATACAATGAAAAAAAAATAAAAAACATAAAAAGTGGTATAAAAGAGCAAACAGGTGACAATAAAATGTTGCATTATTTACTCTAATAACACAAAGCTGCCATGCAGGCTGTTTCTTTCTTTAAAAAATAATAATGATTCAAAATCAATGTCATTATGAATTATTGACCTATTCAAGGCTCCATTTACTTCACATTAAATATTCCACTTTGAGATATTTTGGGGGGAAAATGTTGCATATGTTTTGGTTGCCATTTAAAAAACAAAGTTTTTTAAAGAAAGGCCTAAAACGAACAAACAAAAAACAAAAACAACAATAAAACTTATAATTGACGGATAGATCTGAAGTTGATCTTGAGACTATTGTGGTAAAAGTTTTAAAAAATGTTGGATTTATTTTTTTAAACTTTACTGAGCAGTACCATTTTGGATCCCCAATAATTTTAGTGGGACTTTTTTTTTTTTTTAAGTGTCATTGCTCAAAAAAATAATGAATTAAAATCAATGTTGTTATGAGTTATTGACCTTTTTAAGACTCCAATTATTATATAATCTCAAATATTCCACTTTAAAATTTTATTGGGGGAAAATATTGCATATTTTGTGTTTTTTTACATAAAAAAACACAATTTTCCTTGACAAAAATGGCATACAACTTAAATCTTTAAAAGCGTTTTATTGACAGATAGACCTAATGTTGATCTAAAGATTTAAACCTTGAATAATAATAATAATAATAATAATAATAATAATACTAAATAATGACACATTTGTAATATTTTTTTTGACCAAAGCCTTTTGGGGTCCCCAGGATCAAGTCTGAGTGGAGGCATATATTTATCTTTTTTATACATATATTGTATTGGTTTTTAAAATAAAAAATATCAAAATGGCCCCCGCTTGCTTTGACTTTTCGGTGTGCGGCCCTCAGTGGAAAAAGTTTGGACACCCCTGGTCTACAGTATATGTGCAACATGATTGTGCCTTTTGGTCTTTATGTTCATTAAACCTCCTCATACCCCGCACGTCCCTTTAAAACATCGGGATTTTTTCTTGCGTACGATTTTTTCTGGATTTGAACCTACGTAAATTTATTGTCGGAAATCCACGCAATTTATAATCCGACTTCTTCTTGTATGGCCCCAAAACATGCACGGCATGTGAATTGGAGAGTTAGCAATAGGATTTTTGTGTTGCTTTCCTTTGTTTACCGTTACTTCCTGTCTAGTGCTCTTATTTTGGTGGCACTTCCTGTTTTGATTCAACTGAGCCCAATTAGATGCAGCATCTCTTTTTTCAAGGGGGTTACGTCTTGCAGTGACTTCCCCACCGATTCCGAGCGCACCTACTCTGCATTAGTGATCAGGGGGCTCACCTGCCTCTGATCACTAATCAGGTAGGGAGGTAGGTAGATAAACGCTGGGGGAGGATGAGTAAAAAAAATACAATCTAGACTGGGCTCCTAAGGGGTCCCAGTCTGGAGTGGGAAAAAACTTCCATAGCAAAGCACATATACATATTACAAAATAAAACACGAGACTTGCCATGGAGGGGAGGGAGTGCGGGGCCATGGTGGCAGGCTGCAGCTCTTCAGGCGCTGCCCAGCCGTCCACCACCCCTAAGGGATTCGCGTCAAGGGTGTTGGATAGGGGGGTGGGGTATGTGTGTGTGTGGCGTATATTTTTTGTGGATGCATGTGCGTGCGTAAGCCTGCAGCCTGTCTCTGTTCCGCGGCCTTGGTTTTGTTGCAGCCGCCAGTCAGTCCAAAGTCAACAACAACAGGTGTGTGTCCATGAGAGACAAGAAGGGAGTTTGTGTCTTTGCTGCACTGTCCTTCGGGAGAGTCTCCAAGCCAAGGAAACAATCCAAGTTAGAATATTTTGTATTTTGCGAGTGAAAATAAAATTGTAATCCTCAAAATTAATAAATAATAATCAGAAGGGTTTATCAGCCTTTGTCTATTGAGACTAATGTTCATGATGTGCCTTTTGGTCTTCATGTTCATTAAACCTCCTTATAACCCGCACGTCGCTTACCGTCACTGCATCCTGGGCTCACCCAGCTACCACCCATACGAGTTTTTGACATGATGTCTGTTTAATGGTTGTTTGTCTACGGCAGGGGTCACCAACCTTTTTGAAACCAAGAGCTACTTCTTGGGTAGTGATTAATGCGAAGGGCTACCAGTTTGATACACACTTAAATATATTGCCAGAAATAGCCAATTTGCTCAATTCACCTTTAACTCTGTTATTATTAATAATTAATGATATTTACACTTAATTGAACGGTTTAAAAGAGGAGAAAACACGAAAAAAATGACAATTAAATTTTGAAACAGTTTATTTTCAATTTCGACTCTTTAAAATTCAAAATTCAACCGAAAAAAAGGAGAAAAACTAGCTAATTCGAATCTTTTTATGGAACATCATTAGTAATTTTTTCCCCTAGAGGGGGGGGGTTACCCACATATGCGGTCCTCTCCAAGGTTTCTCATAGTCATTCACCGACGTCCCACTGGGGTGAGTTTTTCCTTGCCCGTATGTGGGCTCTGTACCGAGGATGTCGTTGTGGCTTGTACAGCCCTTTGAGACACTTGTGATTTAGGGCTATATAAATAAACATTGATTGATTGAATTTTTCCTGATTAAGATTAATTTTAGAATTTTGATGACATGTTTTAAATAGGTTAAAATCCAATCTACACTTTGTTAAAATATATAACAAATTGGACCAAGCTATATTTCTGACAAAGACAAATCATTATTTCTTCTATATTTTCCAGAACAAAAATTTTAAAAGAAATTCAAAAGACTTTGAAATGAGATTTAAATTTGATTCTACAGATTTTCTAGATTTGCCAGAATAATTTTTTTGAATTTTAATCATAATAAGTTTGAAGAAATATTTCACAAATATTCTTCGTCGAAAAAACAGAAGCTAAAATTAAAAATTAAATTAAAATGTATTTATTATTCTTTACAATAAAAAAAATTTTTTTACTTGAACATTGATTTAAATTGTCAGGAAAGAAGAGGAAGGAATTTAAAAGGTAAAAAGGTATATGTGTTTAAAAATCCTAAAATAATTTTTAAGGTTGTATTTTTTCTCTAAAACTGTCTTTCTGAAAGTTACAAGAAGCAAAGGAAAAAAAAGAATGAATTTATTTAAACAAGTGAAGACCAAGTCTTTAAAATATTTTCTTGGATTTTCAAATTCTATTTGAGTTTTGTCTCTCTTAGAATTAAAAATGTCGAGCAAAGCGAGACCAGCTTGCTAGTAAATAAATACAATTTTAAAAATAGAGGCAGCTCACTGGTAAGTGCTGCTATTTGAGCTACTTTTAAGAACAGGCCAGCGGGCTACTCATCTGGTCCTTACGGGCTACCTGGTGCCCGCGGGCACCGCGTTGGTGACCCCTGGTCTACGGTATATGTGCCATGTGATTGACTGGGTCTCATCCCGTAACCCTCATGATGGCAGCGGTATAGAAAAAAAGGGATGCCTAATGGTGCATATTTCACACAGACAGGCAGTGTGGATGCATTTCACTGAAACGCAAACACCGCGAGCTTTATGTAAGGCGCGTCATTTCTCGCCTCTCATCAGGCTTGACACAACCCAACCATTGTTAAGACCAACTGGTTCTCGAGTACCGCGCACTTTTCGACAATAACTTTGGCATCTTCTCTTACGAATTTAAGTGTCACACAATTCATTTTGCTCCCTTACTTTAATTACATGAAATACCGTACTTCCTTGAATAGCCGCAGGGGCGCTAATTAATTTAAAACCTCCCGTCACTCCGGCGTTTACCAGAAGCCTGCGGGATGGCCATGCATGCGCTAATTATTTTAAAACCTCTTCTGCCAAAAGGAATGCGGTAAATTTAGGCGTGCGCTTTGAGTGTGATGTAAGCATACCGGTACCATCATGAAAAGCACATTTAATTAAAAAAAAACGTTATTATGGTCTAACCTGTACTTATAAATGGAGTCCATTTGCAGCTCCTTCTGACCAAAAGCATCGATAACTTGTTTATAGAAGTCTTCTCTATTTTCTTTCTTCCGTTTTAAAAGTCTCTCTGTCTCGATGGAGATATTCCTTTAATTATTACCTCCTGCTTCCATTGAAAGTCCAGTTTAGAAAACTGTTTTATTTTAGATACCGGTATGTAATCCTCCATGTTAAAAGTTCAGGCGAGAGGGAAAAAAAGACGATCTGTTGCTGCTTGTTGTCACTTCTTCTGCAGTACCGGTAGTCGCAAGAAGGATCACTAGCGCCCTCTACCACCAGGAGGCGGGAGTCATTTAATGACTCATATTT
>NC_084744.1:58731755-58774255 GCF_033978785.1 Entelurus aequoreus | reverse complement strand
GGGCCACACCGTGGTGCGCTCAGGGGGCCTCGCTCCAGGCTTTATTGATCCTGGCAGACCTGCCAAAAATTAACTATCGACCCGCGGCCCAGGCTGCACAGATAGCTGCACCTTACACCTCCAGGGGGGAGCAGCACTATGAGCACATCCAGGGGACATGTGACTGGCGTTCTTCCCATCCTTCCACTGAATTACAGTGTTAGAATAATTGTTTACAAATGATCACAAAAAACTTTGTGTTACCGGTATGTCAAGTAAGAAGACAAAAGCTGTCTTTGAAAACTCCACTGTGTAAGGGGGAGAGCCACATGAAGGGTTTTTGGTTTTCTCTCATGCATGGTCATCAACAGAAGGATGTTGTTCTGGCCCAAGGACTTCAAAGCGGAGAGATGGCAGGATCTGCCCAATTTCCAGACGAACTCTTTTTGAACTATTTTACGAACTCTTTTTGAACTGTGAATTGTTTACGACCTTTTCGGTGAACTTTTTGCAGCCTTTGTCCTTTGGAAACAAAAGGTGGCCATGTGGTCGGGGAGGGTCCAAAATAAAAGGAGGCGGCATGCAATCTTTTGGGAGAGCGTGCTGGAGATTGTAGAAGGATACAAAATATCCTTAAGGATATCTCCTCAACATATTGAGTCCAAATTGAATTGTGTCTCTGTTTAATTCTTTGCCTCTTGTCTTGTTTAATAGATGTCATCAGTGTTTGAACCTGACATACAGTCACCTTTCAGTGTTTCCCATAAACTGCCAAGATACCTGTGGCGGTGGGGGCGTGGCCACAATGACATCATTGAGTAATTTGCATAATTTACTACAATGATATGATTTTCTCTAAAAAGGCATAAAAAATGTATACTTACTAATTAATAATAACAGTTTTGTTTTAAACGTCCATCCATCCATCCATCCATTTTACAATATAATTACAACACTTTATGTACATATTTATACACAGACTTGAACAATAAGTTATTCACTGAAATATATTTATTAATTGTGGTTCTTAAAAAAAATATATCTTATAAAATATAAAAGCTAAAATGTCTCTTAAAGCTCTGCCCCTTTAATTAGTGCATACTAAATCATTTAACTTTAGCCTACTACTACAACCATATTATTTACCAGCAACATAAAGTGAAACAGAGGCAGAGGTGTCCTGCCACAGTCAGTAACAAATAAACAGAAAACAGTAGTGGTGGTAGATAGACACAGAGCTTCATCAAACATCTGATCCACTGAACAAAGAGCTCCAAAAATCTTGAACTTTAGACTGCCATCAGTTTTACTCCCTACACTTAACCATGTGTTTCCTACTGCCTGCAGACTTTGCACCCTTTGTTATATACACATGTTGTGTTTCTAATATAAATACATTTAATAAAGTCAAATACAAATAAGGCAACAAGAGAAGTATCCTACACTTCTCTTTTGTAAAGTAAATCTGAACAGCCGATATGGGCATCTACATCAACTATATGATTTGCCTGTGAAGCTGGACAGGACAAAAAAATTCACTTTAGACCACGACTGTGGTCAAAAGTGTACATACTAGGGGTGTAACGGTACGTGTATTTGTATTGAACCGTTTCGGTACGGGGGTTCCGGTTCGGTTCGGAGGTGTACCGAAAGAGTTTCCACACGGACATATTAAGTAGCGTAACGCACGTTGTGTAAACAATGCACACCAAGGCACAACACACGGCATGCTAGCAGCTAACGGGCTAGGATAGACTGACCATACGTCCTCTTTTCACCGGACATGTCCTCTTTTGCAGAGCTGTCAGGGCGGAGTTTCTTAATTGCCTCAAATGTCCGGCATTTTGACTTAGGGTTGCGTGTATTTTCAATGTACGTTCAGGGTTAAGAAGGGGTTAAAAACAAAACAGCGCAGCAGCTTTGTTGAGGGAGGGGCAGAGACAGAGTTATGATAAACGCGCATGCGTCGCCAGGCTCTGCTTTTTATCCATAGATTTATCACATTTAATTTTTGATTATCTATAGCAGGGGTGTCAAAAGTGTGCCCCGGAGGCCATTTGCGGCCCACAGCTAATGTTTTAAAGGCCCACGGCACATTCTAAAAATACTATTAAAATAAACAAAAACATAACAAAAGTGAAATAAAAAAGCTTAAAGGTTAAATGTAATTTAGAAAAAGTTGCAATGTTGACTAATAAAACAAAGCTGTTTTTTTTCCTTTCAAACTGTCATTGCTCAAAACATAATATTGAATCAAAATCAATGTTATTATGAATTATTGACCTATCCAAGGTTCCCATTACTTCACATCAAATATTCCACTAAGAAAAAATATTTTTGGTGGAAGATTTTGCAAATTTGGTGAATAAATAACCCCAAAAATTTATATTTTGTTGTTTTCTTACTGTACCGAAAATTAACCGAACCGTGACCTCTAAACCGAGGTACGTACCGAACCAAAATTTTTCCCTAGTACATCCACTTGTAAAGAACATAATGTCATGGCTGCCTTGAGTTTCCAATTATTTCTACAACTCTTTATTTTTTTGTGATAGAGTGATTGGAGCACATACTTGTTGGTCACAAAAAACATTCATGAAGTTTGCTTCTTTTATGAATTTATTATGGGTCTACTGAAAATGTGACTTGGTCAAAAGTAAACATACAGCAATGTTAACATTTGCTTACATGTCCCTTGGCAAGTTTCACTGCAATAAGGCGCCAAACAGCTCAATTTTTGGGAACAACAGCAACTCAGCCACCAAGTGGTAGGCCACGTAAACTGACAGAGAGGGGTATAGTGCGAAGACTTTCTGCACAGTCAGTTGCTACAGAGCTCCAAACTTCATGTGACCTTCCAATTAGCCCACGTACAGTACGCAGAGAGTGTCATGGAATGGGTTTCCATGGCCGAGCAGCTGCATCTAAGCCATACATCAACAAGTCCAATGCAAAGCGTGGGATGCAGTGGTTTAAATCACATTGCCACTGGACTCTAGAGCAGTGGAGACGCCTTCTCTGGACTGATGAATCACGCTTTTCCATCTGGCAATCTGATGGACCAGTCTGGGTTTGGAGGTTGCCAGGAGAACGCTAAATTTCGGACTGCATAGTGCCGAGTGTGAAATTTGGTGGAGGAGGATTATGGTGTGGGGTTGTTTTTCACAAGTTGGGCTTGGCCCCTTAGTTCCAGTGAAAGGAACTTTGAATGAACATTTTTGACAATTCCATGCTCCCAACCTTGTGGAAACCGTTTGGAGCGGGCCCCTTCCTCTTCCAACATGACTGCGCACCAGTGCACAAAGCAAGGCCCATAAAGACATGGATGACTGAGTCTGGTGCGAATGAACTTGACTGGCCTGCACAGAGTCCTGACCTGAACCCGATAGAACACCTTTGGGATGAATTAGAACGGAGACTGAGAGCCAGGCCTTCTCGTGTGTGACCTCACCAATGCGCTTTAGGAAGAATGGTCGAAAATTCCTATAAACACACTCCGCAACCTTGTGGACAGCCTTCCCAGAAGAGTTGAAGCTGTAATAGCTGCAAAAGGTGGACCCACATCATATTGAACCCTATGGGTTAGGAATGGGATGGCACTTCAAGTTCATATGTGAGTCAAGGCAGGTGGCCAAATACTTTTGGCAATATAGTGTACATTAAAAAAATCTAATAATCAAATGCTTATGCATTTTGATTAATCACAGGTTATTACCCGAATGCATAATGTCAATTAATTTTAAAAAAACGGCCCTCTGAAAGCAGCCATTACTGCGATGTGGCCCTAAATGAAAATGAGTTTGACACCCCTGGTGTATACCGTACAGCCTACATACCATAGGTGTCAAACTCAATTTATGTGGCCCGCGAAAGCTTGGAAAAAATGGGTTTCAATAAAATACTTTTTTTCTTTTTTTTTTTAGATTAGATTAGTTTATTTCAAAAGGGACAATGCAATTTCATAAAACACATGACTACACATGGTTAAAAAAAAGCCAGAATTAGCCAGTTTTCATCTGTAGTCCCCTGGCCATGATGTAAAACGACAGTAAAATTTAAATTTAAAAGAAAAAGAAGGACTCAATACGTCTACAATTTTGACAGAATTTTTTTTTGCATATTTTAAACTTTAATATTATCTGATCATGCCAATTATATTATAATATACTGTATTGCAAAACTATTTTGGTGAGATAAAAACAAATAAATAAAGATGACAAGTAGATATTTAACTATGATTTTATAGTTAAATATTAAATTAAATAGTTAAATATCTGCTTGTCATCTTTATTTATGATTTTAAAGCAAGTTATACATAAAAAAATCTAATAATCAAATGCATTTTGATTAGGGATGTCCGATAATGGCTTTTTGCCGATATCCGATATTCTGATATTGTCCAACTCTTTAATTACCGATACCGATATCAACCGATACCGATACTGATATATACAGTTGTGGAATTAACACATTATTATGCCTAATTTGGACAACCAGGTATGGTGAAGATAAGGTCCTTTTTTTTTTTTTAAATTAATAAAATAAAATAAGATAAATAAATTCAAAACATTTTCTTGAATAAAAAAGAAAGTAAAACAATACAAAATCAGTTACATAGAAACTAGTAATTAATGAAAATTAGTCAAATTAACTGTTAAAGGTTAGTACTATTAGTGGACCAGCAGCACGCACAATCATGTGTGCTTACGGACTGTATCCCTTGCAGACTGTATTGATATATATTGATATATAATGTAGGAACCACAATATTAATAACAAAAGGAAACAACCCTTTTGTGTGAATGAGTGTAAATGGGGGAGGGAGGTTTTTTGGGTTGGTGCACTAATTGTAAGTGTATCTTGGGTTTTTTATGTTGATTTAATAAAAAATAAAAAATAAAAATAAAAACGATACCGATAAAAAAAACGATACCGATAATTTCCGATATTACATTTTAAAGCATTTATCGGCCAATAATATCGGCCGGCCGATATTATCGGACATCTTTAATTTTGATTAATCTTTATTAATCACAGGTTATTACCAGCATGCATAATGTCAATTAATTTTAAAAAAGCAGCCATTACTGCGATGTGGCCCTCAGTGAAAATGAGTTTGACCCCCCTGGTTTATACAATCATGTGTGCTTACGGACTGTATCCCTTGCAGACTGTATTGATATATATTGATATATAATGTAGGAACCACAATATTAATAACAGAAAGAAACAACCCTTTTGTGTGAATGAGTGTAAATGGGGGAGGGAGGTTTTTTGGGTTGGTGCACTAATTGTAAGTGTATCTTGAGTTTTTTATGTTGATTTAATAAAAAATAAAAAAATGTAAAAAAACCGATACCGATAATAAAAAAAACGATACCGATAATTTCCGATATTACATTTTAAAGCATTTATCGGCCGATAATATCGGCCGGCCGATATTATCGGACATCTTTAATTTTGATTAATCTTTATTAATCACAGGTTATTACCAGCATGCATAATGTCAATTAATTTTAAAAAAGCAGCCATTACTGCGATGTGGCCCTCAGTGAAAATGAGTTTGACACCCCTGGTTTATACGATACTGCCCTAATACCATACCACTTATAATATGACAAACAAAATCCGAGGCTGTATTTCTTAGCGAGGCAGTAATGTTGATCTGTGGACAAACGAGACGAGACCAAATACTACACTCCGTTTTGCCTAAATTGCTCCAAAACGTGATGAATCCACAGTCAACTCCAATTTCTAGGAATGATCAGAGAGTAATGTGCGGCGACGTCTCGTCCACAACACTGCGGAGTGCGGATCATTAAAAAAAAAAAAAAAAAAGATTTTACTTGCTCGTCTCTCACATTAAAAAGGCGCCTGGGTTGCACATTCCCTGCGACAGGAGTGAGAGAGTGTTAGAGATGTGGAGGGCCACTGGCTTTCCTCGGGAGGAGAAATGCGTGGCGTTCCTTTCAACTGACAAATTGCAGCCTCCCCAGCCTGTCGTTAGCTTGCCTTAATAATCATGCACTGCCTGCCTTTTGCATGGGGGTGAATTGCCACTCTTGACACCTGCCTGTTCCATTTGAAAACCGCTCGGAACTTGTTACCAGCACAATGGGGCGGGCGGACAGTTTGGACGGCGGCCTCCCGGGTTGAGCGCCGCAGTTGATGGAAGACGAGGAGAGGCGAGAATAGAATGAGAAAACCAACTTCCCCCCCCGTTCACCTCAAAGCACATCCTCTGTGCACTTCTGGGAAGGCTGTCCACAAGGTTGCGGGGTGTGTTTATAGGAATTTTCCACCATTCTTCCAAAAAGCGCATTGGCTCTCAGTCTAGTTCTAATTCATCCCAAAAGGTGTTCTATCGGGGTTCAGGTCAGGACTCTGTGCAGGCCAGTCAAGTTCATCCACACCAGACTGTGTCATCCATGTCTTTATGGACCTTGCGTTGTGCACTGTCATGTTGGAAGAGGAAACTGTTCCCACAAGGTTGGGAGCGTGGAATTGTCCAAAATATTTTGGTATCCTGGAGCATTCAAAAGTTCCCTTCAGTGGAACTAAGGGGCCAAGCGCCAACTCCTGAAAAACAACCCCAAACCATAATTCTTCCTCCACCAAATTTCACACTCGGCACAATGTTTATTCAATCAATGTTTATTTATATAGCCCTAAATCACAAGTGTCTCAAAGAGCTGCACAAGCCACGACGACATCCTCGGTTCAGAGCCCACATAAGGGCAAGGAAAAACTCACAACCCAGTGGGATGTTAATGTGAATGACTATGAGAAACCTTGGAGAGGACCACAGATGTGGGTGACCCCCACCCCCTCTAGGGGAGACCGGATGCAAGGGACGTCGAGTGGGTCTAGCATAATATTGTGAAAGTCCAGTCCATAGTGGATCTAACATAATAGGGAGAATCCAGTCCATAGTGGATCTAACATAATAGGGAGAATCCAGTCCATAGTGGATCAAACATAATAGTGAGAGTCCAGTCCATAGTGGATCTAGTTAATAGTGTGAGAGTCCAGTCCATAGTGGATCTAACATAATAGTGTGAGAGTCCAGTCCATAGTGGATCTAACATAATAGTGTGAGAGTCCAGTCCATAGTGGATCTAACATAATAGTGAGAGTCCAGTCCATAGCGGATCTAACACAATAGTGAAAGTCCAGTCCATTGTGGATCTAACATAATAGTGAGAGTCCAGTCCATAGTGGATCTAACACAATAGTGAAAGTCCAGTCCATTGTGGATCTAACATAATAGTGAGAGTCCAGTCCATAGTGGATCTAACATAATAGTGAGAGTCCAGTCCATAGTGGATCTAACATAATAGTGTGAGAGTCCAGTCCATAGTGGATCTAACATAATAGTGTGAGAGTCCAGTCCATAGTGGATCTAACATAATAGTGTGAGAGTCCAGTCCATAGTGGATCTAACATAATAGTGAGAGTCCAGTCCATAGTGGATCTAACATAATAGTGAGAGTCCAGTCCATAGTGGATCTAACATAATAGTGAAAGTCCAGTCCATTGTGGATCTAACATAATAGTGAGAGTCCAGTCCATAGTGGATCTAACATAATAGTGAGAGTCCCGTCCATAGTGGATCTAGCATAATAGTGTGAGAGTCCAGTCCATAGTAGATCTAACATAATAGTGTGAGAGTCCAGTCCATAGTGGATCTAACATAATAGTGAGAGTCCAGTCCATAGCGGATCTAACATACCGGTAATAGTGTGAGAGTCCAGTCCATAGTGGATCTAACATAATAGTGAGAGTCCAGTCCATAGTGGATCTAACATAATAGTGTGAGAGTCCAGTCCATAGTGGACCTAACATAATAGTGAGAGTCCAGTCCATAGTGGGTCTAACATAATAGTGTGAGAGTCCAGTCCATAGTGGATCTAACATAATAGGGAGAATCCAGTCCATAGTGGATCTAACATAATAGTGAGAGTCCAGTCCATAGTGGATCTAGTTAATAGTGTGAGAGTCCAGTCCATAGTGGATCTAACATAATAGTGTGAGAGTCCAGTCCATAGTGGATCTAACATAATAGTGTGAGAGTCCAGTCCATAGTGGATCTAACATAATAGTGAGAGTCCAGTCCATAGCGGATCTAACACAATAGTGAAAGTCCAGTCCATTGTGGATCTAACATAATAGTGATAGTCCAGTCCATAGTGGATCTAACACAATAGTGAAAGTCCAGTCCATTGTGGATCTAACATAATAGTGAGAGTCCAGTCCATAGTGAATCTAACATAATAGTGTGAGAGTCCAGTCCATTGTGGATCTAACATAATAGTGTGAGAGTCCAGTCCATAGTGGATCTAACATAATAGTGAGAGTCCAGTCCATAGTGGATCTAACATAATAGTGTGAGAGTCCAGTCCATAGTGGATCTAACATAATAGTGAGAGTCCAGTCCATAGTGGATCTAACATAATAGTGAGAGTCCAGTCCATAGTGGATCTAACATAATAGTGAAAGTCCAGTCCATTGTGGATCTAACATAATAGTGAGAGTCCAGTCCATAGTGGATCTAACATAATAGTGAGAGTCCCGTCCATAGTGGATCTAGCATAATAGTGTGAGAGTCCAGTCCATAGTAGATCTAACATAATAGTGTGAGAGTCCAGTCCATAGTGGATCTAACATAATAGTGTGAGAGTCCAGTCCATAGTGGATCTAACATAATAGTGAGAGTCCAGTCCATAGCGGATCTAACATACTGGTAATAGTGTGAGAGTCCAGTCCATAGTGGATCTAACACAATAGTGAGAGTCCAGTCCATAGTGGATCTAACATAATAGTGTGAGAGTCCAGTCCATAGTGGACCTAACATAATAGTGAGAGTCCAGTCCATAGTGGGTCTAACATAATAGTGTGAGAGTCCAGTCCATTGTGGATCTAACATAATAGTGTGAGAGTCCAGTCCATAGTGGATCTAACATAATAGTGAGAGTCCAGTCCATAGTGGATCTAGCATAATATTGTGAGAGTCCAGTCCATAGTGGATCTAACATAATAGTGAGTCCAGTCCATAGTGGATCTAACATACTAGTGTGAGAGTCCAGTCCATAGTGGATCTAACATAATAGTGAGAGTCCAGTCCATAGTGGATCTAACATAATAGTGAGAGTCCAGTCCATAGTGGATCTAACATAATAGTGTGAGAGTCCAGTCCATAGTGGATCTAACATAATAGTGAGAGTCCAGTCCATAGTGGATCTAACATAATAGTGAGAGTCCAGTCCATAGTGGGGCCAGCAGGAGACCATCCCGAGCGGAGACGGGTCAGCAGCGCAGAGATCTCCCCAACCGATGCATAGGCGAGCGGTCCACCCCGGGTCCCGACTCTGTTCGACATGTACTGTTCTCCAAACCCAGACTGGTCCATCAGGTTGCCAGATGGAAAAGCGTGATTCATCAGTCCAGAGAAGGCGTCTCCACTGCTCTAGAGTCTGGCGGCGACGTGCTTTACACCACTGCATCCCACGCTTTGCATTGGACTTGTGATGTATGGCTTAGACGCAGCTGCTCGGCCATGTAAAACCCATTCCATGAAGCTCTCTGCGTACTGTGCGTGGGCTAATTGGAAGGTCACGTGACGTTTGGAGCTCTGTAGCAACTGACTGACTGGCCTACCACTTGGTGGCTGAGTTGCTGTTGTTCCCAAACTCTTCCATTTTCTTATAATAAAGCCCACGGTTGACTTTGGAATATTTAGGAGCGAGGACATTTCACGACTGGATTTGTTGCGCAGGTGGCATCCTGTGAGAGTTCCACGCTGGAAATTACTGAAAGCGGCCCATTCTTTCACAAATGTTTGTAGAAACAGTCTCCATGCCTAAGTGCTGGATTGTACACACCTGTGGCCGGGCCAAGTGATTAGGACACCTGATTCTCATCATTTGGATGGGTGGCCAAATACTTCTGGCAACATAGTGCATGAGTGGTGGAAAAGCGGCGTCAGGCTGCCTGGATGGCGAGGCGTCGTTAGCCACGAGGCGCTCCATTAGTTCACCTGACAGGAGACACTTTATGCGGAGCGCACAGCTGGCTAGTTAGGTGAAAAGCGGCGTGCGCACCAGACTTGAAACCTACGGCCGGACATCTGTCTTGCCATTAAGAATTCACAACCGTGTCAGGGAGCGAAGAAGCGCTGATTTAAGAGAATTGTTGTGTGCCCCATAAACGTATGCAGAGTCATTTCCACTCAAAGCCTCTTCTCTTCCATTTAGCACAAAACAGTCTGGAGTGTAGTACGGCATTTATTCTACCATTCCATTTGAGAGGGGGAAATAAATGGACTTATTCTATTCCACTTTGTTATACAACCTGTCACTTCTGTTACGTGGTCCCTGCAATGTAATTATGGTTTTATTTTAACTGTATGTACAGCACAGGCCAAAAGTTTGGACACACCTTCTCTTTCAATGGATTTTCTTTATTTTCATGATTATTTACATTATAATAAATAAAGTACCAATGATTGTCACACACACACACTAGGTGTGGTGAAATTTGTCCTCTGCATTTGACCCATCCCCTTGTTCACCCCCTGGGAGGTGAGGGGAGCAGTGAGCAGCAGAGTTGGCCACACCCAGGAATCATTTTTGGTGATTTAACCCCCAATTCCAACCCTTGATGCTGAGTGCCAAGCAGGGAGGTAATGGCTCCCATTTTTATAGTCTTTGGTATGACTCGGCCGGGGTTTGAACTCACAACTAGGGCTGCAACTAACAACTAATTTGATAATCGATTAATCTGTCGATTATTACTTCGATTAATCATCGGATAAAAGAGACTATACTATTCTTTCCAGTATTTTATTGGGGAAAAAAACAGCATACTGGCACCATACTTATTTTGATTATTGTTTATCAGCTGTTTGTAAATGTTGCAGTTTATAAATAAAGGTTTATAAAAAAATAAAAATAAAAAATAAAAATTTTAATTAAAAAATTGTCCCCGCGCATGCGCATAGCATAGATCCAACGAATCGATGACTAAATTAATCGCCAACTATTTTTATAATCGATTTTAATCGATTAGTTGTTGCAGCCCTACTCACAACCTACCGATCACAGGGCGGAGACACTAACCACTAGGCCACTGAGTAGGGTTATTGCCGATAACAATATTTTGGTACCGGTACCAAAATGTATTTCGGTACTTTTCTGTATTTTTCTAAACAAAAGGGGACCACAAAAAATGTCATTATTGGCTTTATTTGAACAAAAAATCTTACATACGGTACATTAAACATAAATACTTAAAATAGTGAACATACAAGACAACTTGTCTTTTAGTAGTAAGTAAACAAACAAAGACTCCTAATTAGTCTGCTGTCTATTGTGTCCTTTATCATTCTATTATTTTGTCAAAATGTTTAAGGACAAGTGGCAGAAAATGGATTATTAATCTACTTGTTCATTTACTGTTAATATCTGCTTATTTTCTGTTTCAACATGTTCTATCTACACTTCTGTTAAAATGTAATAATCACTTGTTCTTCTGTTTGGATACTTTACATTAGTTTTGGATGATACCACAAATGTGGGTATCAATCCGATACCAAGTAGTTACAGGATCAGAAATTATTGGTAGGGATGATGTTCGAAACCGGTTCTCCCGGTTGTTCGATAAGAAAAGAACCGTTCGATAAGAAAAGAACCGATTCCATGGACTCAAATCCCTTTTTGAGAACCGGTTTCCATTATCAAGGCCACTTTAGTAAAGAGAAAGAGTTGTTTTTTATTCGAATCCCTGGGAACGAATCCCGTCCCACAAGAAATGCCCTGTGGGACATCACAGGAAATGACGTAGCCCAGTCATTAGACTGAGCTACGTCATTTCCTGTGATGTCACACAAGCAGCAAAAATAATGGACCGGAAAAAACGCCTCAAGGCATGGCTATTCACCTATAGTGATCACAGAGACAGGTTGTTTTTGTGTTACTGTATATATTTGTTTTTCTGAAAAATCCCACTTAATATACTTTGGGTAACAACAGTCAATATTTATTTATTTAATTTTTTTAGGGGGGGTAACAGTCAATATTTATTTATTTATTTTATTTCATTTTTTTCTTATAAAATAAAAGTGAGCTTTTGTTAAACCAAATATTGTGTTTTTTCCATATACAACAACCTATCTGGATTCGATAAGACAATCGATAAGAGAATCGATAAGAGAATCGGTTCGATAAGAGGATTCGATAATGGGCTCGAACTCGATAATTTCTTATCAAACATCATCCCTAGAAATTGGTCATATTCAAAGTCATCATGTGTCTTGGGACGTATTTCCTGAGTTTATAAACATAAAAACAAAAAAACAAAAGAAGATTTTGTGATGCAAAAAAATATCAATGTAATCATAGTAGTATCAACCAGATACACTCCTGTACTGGTATCATTACAGTGGATGTTAGGTGTCGATCCACCAATGGCATTTGTTTATATTGTAGCGTCCCGGAAGGGAATTTGTTCTGTAGTGTTTATGTTGTGTTGCCGTGCAAATATTCCCCGAAAATGTGTTTGTCATTGTTGTTTAGTAGCACATGTTGATGACAGTGTCGGCGTTGTTCATACGGCCAACCCTTAGTGATGAGCTTCAAGCAGGTGACTACCTCTTGAAGCTCATGGAGAGAATGCCAAGAGTGTGCAAAGCGGTAATCAGAGGAAAGGGTGCCTACTTTGAAGAAACTAGAATACAAAACATGTTTTCAGTTATTTCACCTTTTTTTTTTTGTTAAGTACATAACTCCACATGTGTTCATTCATAGTTTTGATGTGACAATCTACAATGTAAATAGTCATGAAAATAAAGAAAACGCATTGAATGAGGAGAAGGTGTGTCCAAACTTTTGGCCTGTACTGTATTATTAAAGCTGAATTTATGTAACTGAATTTTTTGAACACATTATTTTTAACAATTTAATGTATTATTTATTTATTAGTTAACATCAAATTATGCTGACAATTTCATTGAAAAAAAATTGTCAGCAAAATGCCTGGTTTTTCTTTTATTTATTTATTGTATACATATTTGGTGTGTAAAAATTCAGTGTCAAAGAGCAAGACTCACTTCCGGTAAATTAAGACTGAAGCAATAGACCCTGCCTCAGAACCAGCCAATGAGGTGTCAAGTTCGAAGTCACGTGACCCAGCAGATTTGCTCACATTTTCAGTAGACCCATAATAAATTCATAAAAGAAGCAAACTTCATGAATGTTTTTTGTGACCAACAAGTATGTGCTCCAATCACTCTATCACAAAAAAAATAAAGAGTTGTAGAAATGATTGGAAACTCAAGACAACCATGACATTATGTTCTTTACTAGTGTATGTACACTTTTGACCACGACTGTATCAGTGTGTATATATATATATATACACACTGCAAACGATATACCTGCAAATAAGACTCAGAATTGTGATAATGAAAAAAAATATAACAACTGGATTACAGCTCAATTCTAAATGTTCCAATAAAAATGTGGTTGTATCAACAACAATTAGTATTTATTAACACACACAAAAGTACCAAAAATGGGTACAGTTGAGTACTGGTATTGGCTCTCAGGTACCGGGAATTGGTATCGTATCAGTTCAAATATGAACGTGCCCATCCATGAGCAAGCCTTAGATGACATATTAATTTGTACATTATTTTGGAGTTTTTAATCGAATAATTTGAATGAAATGTGACTTGTTTATCACTGGTGAGGAGCGATCACATTACATTCATTCTACGACTGACTTTTATCTGTACCTGTCCCTTCAACCATTGATTGACAGTGGGAGCGCCAACAGCTATTGGGCAAACGCATTGAACGCATACAAGCCGACTGTTACTGTTCACCCAGACACGCCATGCTTTCCAAACAAAAGCAGACATTGATGTCACTAAATGTTCAATACGTCTGCGACCCGATTGTCTCGGGCCATCCTACTCTTTTAGCTGGCCAGCGGACTCAGCCGTATCGATTTGCCATGCTGCTGTCACTACGGATACCTCTTAGCACACCTTCAGTGGCAATCAGCCTTGTTCTGAGGGGCATAAACTACCCGGTGCTATGCAACAACACATATTAGGCTACAGTGCCACCTAGTGGCAATATCTGCTCACTACAAACAAGTATAATTGGGGTTATATGCATCTGCTTACTTTTTCTCAAGTAAGCATGTAAAAGAACTATTTTCTAATTACATTTCAGATATATTTTGAACATAAATGAATACATACAGAAATAATAACCATATAATGCCATCGAAGGAGTTCAACACAACAATTTAAGAAAAAGAGGAATAGAAGAATAGATAGATTTTCAAAAATGTATGGGCACTAGGGTTGCAAAATTCCGGAAATATTCAAAGTTGGAAACTTTCCATGGGAATTAATGGGAATATATGGGAATTAGGGGGAAATTAATGGGAATAAACATTGAATGCAACATGATTATTAGCTAAAACAACCTGATTTAATGCAAATTCAGTAGAATTTCAACCCCGCACTGTGCATTCCTCACATCACATGTGCAGTGCATTCTTCCATCACATGCACAGATAATTCCCAGCATGCTACACACTACAGGCCACACTAGTATTTGGCCCAAGGACTTCATCCAGTCAGGTAGGTGTTGATGATATTACTGGGGTAAATATATTTGATCTATGGTATTTAAGTGTAATAGAGGTGTAATTGCTTGTTACTGTATGACTGTAGACTACTCCAGGTGACTTCCACTCAAGCTAGCTAGCTGTTCTTGTACTTGTTAAATGATTTCGGGGCCAATATCTCTTAGCTAGCTAGGTTTATGTACCACCACAGTCTCATAATGAACCGCAGTGTTTCCACCAAAATATTTGTTAGTTAAGGTGGTGTCTCTCCAGGGGGAGTCGCGGACGGAGAAGGGGCTGGGTGGGTGTAAGGAACAGTGTCATTTGGCCTGTCGCCACCATTTCCGTAAAGTAAAAACAAAACACAAAACAGTCCTCGTTACCTGAGATACCATGTATGTCATTATTTTTGACTTAGTAAATATTGACTTACTAAGACAAAATAATGACTAAGTCAAATTAATGGCTTACTGTAAATAAGCGTTTGGGGGGGGGAAAAAAGAGTTAAAAGTGGGGCCACATGCTGACATATGCTCAACTCATCATGCTTAATTTATTACAGCATTTGGGAAGCCTGTAGTTGATTTTTTATTATGTAAATGTTATATTTTTATCAACATGTGATCGCAGGGACCCTGCCAATCAAAACTAGGCTGCTACATTACTAATGATTAATGTAACTATAACTGAAAAAAATAGAACAATAGCAATAGGAGAGACTATTCATCCCTGAACACCTTGGAGTTCATGTAGGCTTTATGATGCACTTACATTATTATATCAACTATCAGAGACACAGAAAAAGGTCAAGTGAAATAACTTAGTTGTTAACTGTAGGTCAATAATGCTTGAGAAGCTGGATAGGACAAAAAATAAAAAATAATAATCAAAAAATTGTCAAAATTCCCAAACGTGGTAAATTTCCACCCCTTTTCAACCCTAATGGGGACCCACTGAATTTCCCAGAGACCCACTGAGGTGTGTGTGCATTTACCTGGACCTCGCTTGTCCCAGCCACAGACCATGGTGCCCATGCTGAGTCCCATGCCCTTGTACTGGTACACCATGTTGGCGAGCAGCTTGGAAGCAGCCGCCACCGAGATGCGCTCTTTGTTGCGGAGCTCGTAGACGCGGCACTGGCGGGCCAGCAGGCGCTCCCAGAAGCTGCAGTCTGCGGCACCCCCGGCCATGGTGCCCAGCAGGTAGGGGTTGATCTCGATCACCTTCTTGACCGTCTGCGAGGCGATGTAGGAGCCCGCCGTGGCCCGAGAGTCCACCGCCACGATGACGCCATGCTCGAACTGGAACGGCAGCACATTATAATTAATTTGTACGTTTTGTTTTTTTCTGAATGAGAGTCAGATAGTACATGATAGAGTTTGCGTTACAGACTATACAAATGATATCAATTTGGCTGACGATAAAGCTTTTAATTCTAATGCAATTCCTCGTCCGTTCCCTATCCGGATGTACGGAAACAACAGGTAGGAACTGAAGTGCACGACTGTATAAATAAAATAAATAACAAAATAAAACAAAAGTGCTACTTTAAAATAATAATTCAAGCACCCCCCGTGACATCGAAAGGGATAAGCGGTAGAAAATGGATGGATGGATTATTTATATAATAATTACTGCATAACATAAATTAATTTCCATACTTAAATAAGAACGGACCAAATAAATGTTACACAGACGAGCCGCAGTCTAGTCATTAATAATATAAGACGGCCTCTAAAAAGTTTCACTTTCACTATTATACTGCGCAGATATAGACTTCGTACAAATTGAAATTATTAGATATAGTTATTCAAGAGCGAAACAAAAAGGTAATCAATTTAACACACATTGCATAACGGTATCAACGATTACGTTTGGTTGCGCCGTGTTGCCGTTTCGCTGTTGATTCTCTGCATGGAGTGAGAAGAGAAAGTAAAAATGAAGAAATTGTCGATAAAACCAGAAGTCACCTCGACAGTATGGCAGTTTTTGGATTTTTTTATACGGACCGTGGTGCTCATCTTTTCTTAATAAATAATAATAATAAATAATGAAATAAATAACAAAATATAACAAAAAATATTTTAAAATAATTTGATCCAATACTATTTATATAATAATTACTGCATAACGTAAATTCATTTCCATACTTAGATGTAAGCACAAGTTAACACTTGCAGGGCATTACTGCCTGACGCACCTCCGACAGTGCCATGAATGCCATACTTAAATAAGAACGGACCATATAAATGTTACACAGACGAGTCGTAGTCTAGTCATTAATAATATAACACGGCCTCTAAGAAGTTTCACTTTCACTATTATACTGCACAAATTGAAACTATATTAGATATAGTTATTCAAGAGCGAAACAAAATGGTAATCAATTTGCCAAGCATTTCACAAAGATGTTCCAAATTTGATCGGCTCTGATAAAGCTTGGCCGACACAACGGTATCAATATATAATCGCAACAGACACGTTATCTGGTAACCAAGCAAAACAGGAAATGGCGAGTGAGCAATAGGAGGAACACGTTAATCAGCCAATCGCGTAACGGTATCAACGATTACGTTTGGTTGCGCCGTGTTGCCGTTTCGCTGTTGATTCTCTGCAAGGAGTGAGAAGAGAAAGTAAAAATGAAGAAATTGTCGATAAAACCGGTAGTCACATCAACCGTATGGCAGTCTATTGGATTTTTTCCAAACGGACTATGGTGCTTCAGCCCTTTCAACCCTTGTCCGTTCCTACGGAAACAACAACAGGTAGGAACTAAAGTGCACGACTGTATAAATAATAGGAACTAAAGTGCACGACTGTATAAATGAAATAAATAACAAAATATAACAAAAGTGCTCCTTTAAAATAATAATTTGATCCAATATCATTTCAATAATTATTACTGCATAACAAATTCACGTTAATCAGCTAATCACGTAACAGTATCAACGATTACGTTTGGTTGCGCCATGTTGCTGTTTCGCTGTTGATTCTCTGCATGGAGTGAGAAGAGAAAGTAAAAATTAAGAAATTGTCGACAAAACCGGAAGTCACCTCGACCGTAAATTCATTTCCATTCTTAAATAAGAACGGACCATATAAATGTTACACAGACGAGTCGTAGTCTAGTCATTAATAATATAACACGGCCTCTAAGGAGTTTCACTTTCACTATTATACTGCACAAATTGAAACGATATTATATATAGTTATTCAGGAGCGAAACAAAAAGGCAATCAATTTAACAAGCATTTCACAAAGATGATAAAGCACTTTATGGATGCTAACATGCTAACAGGGAAACAATGGTGTCCAGTCCGAGATGATTTATTAAATCCTGCTTGGGTAAAACATGAATAATGTTATTAAGTCATATTTAAATAGATAAAATAGCGACTAGATAATTATATGACTTACTTTAAAGGCTAAAGTAGTAGTTCCATGCAGAAACTCGATTTTCCTCTCCAGGCCGTCCTCGTCCGCGGCGCACAGCGGGTTTCTAACGGGAAAGCTCTGGTCGTTCCCGGCCGTGGCTCCGAACCCCAGCTCGCTCAGTCCGGCCCCGCAGCCGAAAGAGGAGCTTTGCCGGCCACCGAAGGAAAAATCCGCAAACTCACTGTTCAACACACTAGCCAGCGCCATCTTTTGGAAAGTGTCCGGCGAGCGAGCGACTTCCGCGGTTAAAGGAGTCGGCGGTGTGGTGTCGTGCTCGCAGCGCCCCCTGCAGCTCTGGAGGAGTATCGACCCATCAACTCCAGGGCGTCGTTATTGCCTATGTAAGTGACTTATGTCCAAAATATATTTTCATTTTATATAGTATAACAATAGTTACTTATATATATATATATATATATATATATATATATATATATATATATATATATATATATATATATATATATATATATACATATATACATATATATATATATATATACATATATATATATATATATATATATATATATATATATATATATATATATATATATATATATATATATATATATATATATATATATATATATATATATATATATATATATATATATATATATATATATATATATATATATATATATATATATATATATATATATATATATTGTAGCTGTTTTGGCCACAAAAAAATAAGAGTTGTAGAAATTATTGGAAACTCAAGACAGCCATGACATGATGTTCTTTACAAGTGTATGTAAACGTTTGATCGCGACTGTATGTATCAATATATTTACTGTATGTTTGTGCCAAAGTAAAGTGTGTAAAGGAGTATTGATAATATACTGCAGTAAGACCAGTGCATTAATATTTGTATATAAAAATAATAATTACAAGAAGAGTAAATGTGAAAGCAGGACCTGACCCCCCTCCAGGCATCTTTTCTTTGAACTGTTTTGTAACCAAAGGCGACGGCTGTTTACGACCCCCGTCCCTTTAGAATCAGCTGTTGCCATGCAATCAGGGAAAGTCCAAATAAAAGACGTTTCTCCTCAATTGAGCTAAATTGAATTATGTCTCTGTTTAATTCCTTGCTTCTTGTCTTGTTTAATCAATTTCATCAGTGTTTGAACCTGACAGTAAATAAGTGCCATTTCCTCCCACCCCTTTTTGGATTTAAAAAAATGTAACCTTTATATGTCATTTTAATTTTGCATGGGTTTTCATTGTAAAGTATTTGTTTCTATTTTTGTACTTTACTGTAATGTTGTTAGGATTATTTCCTATTTATTTTTGCTTTGTTTTTAACATGCTTTGACTACCATATAACAACACAGAGTTCCCTATATGTCCCAAGTCTAAGTCTATAGGCCAGTCCAGCACCACAGGGGACAGTGAGAATATTAGGGGGACATTTGGCATTATATACTTATCAGTGGCAGAGCAGGAAGAGGCTAGGAATATCAATGTCATCGAAGTACCCCGTCATTCGTCAGGGTTGTCGATCCACAAGACAGCGGATGTATGCCAAATGATGGTGAGATCTGGAGAAAGGTGGTCATTAACGATTAAAAACTCAATAAAATTCCCTTTGATTTCCAGGTTGATTTCGTCTCCATCCAAGGTTGAAGCGGATAAATCAAGTGATGTTGCATCCTTCAAAGTAAGGAATACTCCTCAGAAGAAAAAAAAATATCCCAGTGAGATGCTGCAATCCGTTATTTAGGACAACCAATTTCACTCGGGCAGTTCCTGCTTCAGACAAAGTTTTTGCAACTCCAACAAACTCACCCTTTTTATAGCACTCCCAAATGTCACAGCTGGCAGGAGAGAAAAAAAAGTAGGGATTTCTCAGTTGACAAGCGTGAAACTGATATAACGGGACGCCTCTTTTTGCAAACCATCCATTTTTTTTTTTTTTTTTTTGCAAAGCGTTACGCATTTATGTTCATTGCTTTCTGTTTGTTTTTAAAGTGAAGGTACAACATGTAGCGGCAGAGGCTACTTTCATTTTTTATTTTTTTTCTAAATACTGAACTCAGTCTGGAGAAAACGATAGTGTTGGAATTTGAGTCACCCCCATTCATTAATCATTATGCTGGAATATGGATCGTACATTAATGTAAAACTTGCACAAAATAAACAAACGTTTAATGAACATGAGGTATTATTAAAACACTGTATTAGGATTACCGTAAATCTGCAAGATGTGAAACTGATTTAGCCATTTTGACTTTGCCTTTCTGGAATGATTTGTTTAAATTCGCATTAAGATAAAAAAATGGCACCGTTTTTTGTTTAGTTTTTTTACGACATGTTTTTTAGCTGTTTTTGTTTTGGCTAATTATCAATCAAATCTTGGGGAATAATTAAGAGTACTAAAGCCCTTGAATTGATATCCTTGTTAAAAAACATTTAAAGTAAGTGGCCCTTGTTTTTGTTTTTTTTGTTTTTGTTTTTTTTTTCATTTTATTTGTTTACACTATTATTACTCTATCTGTATTTACTTTTGTTTTCTTTCCTTTACTTGACTTTTGTGTGAATTATAAATGTATGTATGTTGTTCAATCAAAAAAATAAAATAAAATAAAAAACTATTATTAAAAAACTGCTACTTCCGGTTCCGGTTTGAGAATATGAAAACACATTCGTATTGCTGATTGATTGATTGATTGAGACTTTTATTAGTAGGTTGCACAGTAAAGTACATATTCCGTACAATTGACCACTAAATGGTAACACCCGAATACGTTTTTCAACAAGTTGTTGCTGTCTTTCACTTTTTGTTGATATGTGTGTGGTCCTGATTGTGCCATGTGTAAAATAATTACCGTTTGGGCTCAAAATATATTTTAGCCAGAGCCGTAGTAATTATCCCAACTTTTACATTGAAAATAAAACTTCCGGTGTCTGCAAATGAAAACAAAGATGTGAAACTGATTTACGTCCGACGCCATTTTGACTCTGCTTTTCTAGACTGGCTTGTTTAAATTCGCATTTAGATCCAAAATGGCGCCATATTTTTTTTTACAACGCAGTGTTGGCCATATGTTGCCAACCTGGCGATTTGTTTTTGTTTTAGCTAATTATCAATCAAATCTTGGAGAATTATTAAGATGACAAAAGCCTTTAAATTGATATCCTTGTTAAAAAACATTTAAAGTGATTTCGGTGGCCCTTTTTGTCTTTTTTAAAAAAAAACTATTATTACTCTACCTGTATTTCCTTTTCTTTTCTTTTCTTGATGTTGAAAGTGCCTTGACTTTTGTGTGAATTATAAATGTATGTGTGTTGTTCAATTATCTAAAAAAAAATTATAAAAATAAAAAGCTTTAAAACTGCTACTTTCGGTTCCGGTTTGAGAATCTGACAACACATTCGTATTGGTCTGTCTTTTACTTTTTGTTGATATGTGCGTGGTCCTCGTTGTGCTACGTGTAAAATAATTACTATTTATTATTATTAAACTATTAAATACATTTTAGACAGAGCCACAGGCACACTCGTGCCGTGGTAATTATCCCAACTTTTACATTGAAAATAAAACTTCCGGTGTCTGCAAATGAAAACAAAGACGTGAAACTGATTTACCCAACGCCATTTTGACTCTGCTTTTTCTCGACTGGCTTGTTTAAATTCGCATTTAGATCCAAAATGGCGCCATTTTTATATTTACAACGCAGTGTTGGCCATATGTTGCCAACCTGGCGATTTGTTTTTTTTTGTTTTAGCTATTTAGCGATTTAGAGATTTTACAGGCCACATAAAATAAAATAAAAACATGTTAAAAGTGTCAAGCGATTTTTTTTTTCTGGTCTGTTTTTTTTTCCTGGAGAAATTACGCATTTGCGTTTCCGGTCTCAGTCAAAAAGCCCTTGTTTAAAGAAACACTCACAGTGTAATAAATATATTTTTTATTCATTTCCATGTCAAAACTATCATTCTTCGCTTGTAAGAGTTAAACATATTTTCGATATTTCTCTTTTTTTAATTTCCTTCCCGTATGCAAATTAGTTTATACGTCATCGAGCATAAGCAACCAATAGCTGCTCTCCTTACTGAAGAGTGAGCACCGCTGTTTGTTAGCGGGACCTATCTGCCAAGTCATGGCGTCCGGCAGTACGGGCACCAGGGTGTCCTGTGGAAGAGATTTAAATTGCGTGCCGGAGGTCGCCGACACATTGGCAGCGGTCGCCAAACTCGGGTGAGAAAGAGCGTGCAAAACTGTCCAACTTTAGGAGGGGAACGTGGGAATGTGACGACGGAACACACGCTGCCTTGCTAAGCTAGCCGGCGAGCATCCAGCACGTGGCTTCGTTTTCGAACGATACAAATGTGCCGATTTGATATTTCATTTTTTAAAAAAAAGTTTTGCTTCTTGACAGGTTTGACTTCGTGTGCATGCCCCTCTTCCACCCGAGGTTCAGGAGGGAGTTTGAGCTGGATCCCGCTAAATCTCGACCCGGTGCCCATACACGGTCCGACCTGCTGCTGTGTGGACGAGGTCAGAACTTATGTCCCGTCCTTACATTTAGTCAGTGATATTGTATATGTTTGTTTCGTCTGTGTCTATACTATGCAAACGTCTTAGGGCAGGGGGGTCAAACTCATCTTAGATCGGGGGTACAGTAAAGCACCAGTTCCATTGGCAGCAAAACGGGCCCAGAGCGTAATACTACCACCACCATGATTGTCGGCAGGTATGGTGTTCCTGGGGTTAAAGGCCTCACCTTTTCTCTTCCAAACATATTGCTGGGAATTGTGGCCAAACATCTAAATTTATATTTCATATGACCACAGAACTTTCCTCCAGAAGGTCTTCTCTTTGTCCATGTGGTGTCAGATGAAACAAAACAAACTTTTCCTCCTCCTTCTGTTGACTATTTGTTTCATACGGTGTTGATGTGGAAATGGTTGCCTGGGCATTTTGTTGGTGTGGCACCGAACGGAGATGTTGACATGCGGAGTTTCAAGCACTCTTCATTCTCTAGCGGGTGACTTTTCAAATGATGCTACATATTAGCAGTAATGCTACTTTTTGTAGCAACGCTTTTGCCCCACACTTGACAAATTACGTTTGTCCGTTCGACATCTTCCCGCTTGAAGCCAAACCACCGCCGGACGATGGAGCCCCTGCTGTCTTTCTTGGGAATTAATTCTTCCTTCATTTGTTACCAGATTCGCACCTTCTTTCTCTCGCATTACCACTCGCACCACAGCTAGTGTTACCCATGCCGCTACCTCTCTGCTCCGCGAGGGCGTATGTAAGAAGGTGCGCTTGTTTAAGTCTCTGTGAGAAGGAGAGACAAGAAAGAGTGAGAAGAGCCTGGGCAAATTAAGGCCACATGCGGCCCGTTGAGTTTTTCAATCTGGCCTGCCAGACATTCCCAAATAATTTTTTTTAGATCTTTAAGATTGGAAGTGTAGCTGCCATTATGATGTGCAGTGATGTTTTCTAATGACCGTAAGTCTTCAACTATACAAAGTATTTCAATGGTTGGAATCTGCGCTTATGGATGATATACAAGTTACTATGGTAATCTAATTAGTTACCAGGGTTTCCCACACATTCATTTATTTGTGGCGGCCCGCCACGAAAAAATTACGTCCGCCACAAATTAAATAAAAAAAAAACACTATTTTTATTTTTTTTATTTTTTTTGTCCTCTCAGGCAAATCATATAGTTGATGTAGATGCCCATATCGGCTGTTCAGATTTACTTTACAAAAGAGAAGTGTAGGATACTTCTCTTGTTGCCTTATTTGTATTTGACTTTATTAAATGTATTTATATTAGAAACACAACATGTGTATATAACAAAGGGTGCAAAGTCTGCAGGCAGTAGGAAACACATGGTTAAGTGTAGGGAGTAAAACTGATGGCAGTCTAAAGTTCAAGATTTTTGGAGCTCTTTGTTCAGTGGATCAGATGTTTGATGAAGCTCTGTGTTTCACTTTATGTTGCTGGTAAATAATATGGTTGTAGTAGTAGGCTAAAGTTAAATTATTTAGTATGCACTAATTAAAGGGGCAGAGCTTTGAGACATTTTAGCTTTTATATTTTTTATAAGATATATTTTTTGTAAGAACCACAATTAATAAATATATTTCAGTGAATAACTTATTGTTCAAATCTGTATATAAATATGTACATAAAGTGTTGTAATTATATTGTAAAATGAATGGATGGATGGACGTTTAAAACAAAACTGTTATTATTAATTAGTAAGTATACATTTTTTTTAGCCTTTTTAGAGAAAATCAAATTAGTAAATTTGTAAAAATGTAGTAAATTATGCAAATTACTCGATGATGTCATGGTGTCCACGCCCATAGCCACGCCCCCACCGCCACAGGTATCTTGGCAGTTTATGGGAAACACTGGTTACTATGGTAATCTAATTAGTTACTATGGTAATGTACGTCACAGCAGCTCAGAAGAGGCACCAAGCAGTGTGGGCGGGAAGCGTTTCCACAGACGCGGAAGGAGATTTTCACAACATAGTTCTAAAGCTTAGTGATATATAGAATATAAAGTACTTTATTGATCCCTGGGGGAAATTCAGCAAATATCAGATTGTAGGTGGGTTTATTTTGTACCCTTCGCGTTCATATCTCACGGTTTGTCGCATTTTTGTTGCGTTTCACTTGATTGTAAAATATGTCGATCGAAAGGGGGTGTGACATTCATATTTTGTCAATATTCAGTGTTTTATCGTTCATAGAAACATTTAAAATTCCATTACGTTTTTTAAGGCGGTCTGTCATAACCTTTTTAGCATTCAATCAGACATTATTGTGAGGTTTTGTATTGGTGTTCCTAAAAATAGATATACCGGCCCCCAGACACATTTTTTTTCTCTTAAATGTGGCCCCCGAGTGAAAATAATTGCCCAGGCCTGCTGTAGTGTATTGCCCGCAGCTAAAAGCAACTGCGTGAGAACGTATACTCGAACATCACGATATAGTCATTTTCTGTATCGCACAGAGACAAACCCGCGATATATCCAGTATATTGACATATCGCCCAGCCCTACTTCATTGTCACGTAAAATAATTTGTGAAAGAATGAAACGCAGCAGAGTCATGTCAAGATTTGCGCACGGGTCAATATTTGAGCGAGACCTTCCCGTATGGACGAGCCCTAAGACTGAGCATTTTTGTGTATGTAAATTAGAGCAAGTCATTCAAAGATAACAGCATGTCGTGTGTCTTATGTTCTCTTCTGTTAGACTGGAATACTCTTGTTGTTGGCAAGCAGTCACCATGGATCGACACGGATTCGGAAATCGAGACCGTACGCAGAAACTCTGAAGCAGTAAGTTGCAATGAGCTGGCAAAGATTGTTTTTTTTAATAATTAACCTCTATCTCTTATTTCATTCTCTCCAGGCTCTGGCACAGGAGCTCCACTTCTCTGCCTACTTGGGTGTGCCCGTCTTCATGATCCCTCTGAATGGACCTCATAAAGCCAACCTAGCACGTGTGTTGCTTAACCACATCCAGTCAGGACACCACACCACAAATGTGTGTAGAGAGTATCGGAAGAATCCACGACACTGGAAAAATGGCTGAACGTCCGCTACCCCCTTCTTTTTTTTTCTGTAGTTTTGGATTCGAGTTCCACTTCTGGCTCCTGAAGACATGCGGGAGGATCTGATCGAGAACGAGCCCATCAAGTGTGATGATGAGACAACTGTGGATGAGAAGACTTGGAACTGGTTGGTTAAAACGCCACTTCACCTTATCAACCTGCTATGTTTTCTTCTTCTAAACTTGGAATGGGACTTTATTGTCGTTGCACTTTAATAGTACAACCACATTAGTTTTTAGTACAACCTGTCCAAGAACAGACATGCAGTAGACCGGACAGGAGGAATGATGGGTTGCAACAAGGGCGGAAAGATTGGGGGGGGGGGGGGGGGGAGTCAAACTTGGGCGGTAGGAGGAGGAGAGAAAAAAAATTGAAACTGCATGGGGCTCAGTTTGAGACCAGTAAAAAAAACTTGAGCAAAGCCTATATTGCAACGTTAAGACAAGGCATGGCGCAGGTTGCTCGAACCTGAGCTTCTCCTCGAGAAGATCTGAATGAAATTAGTTTATTTCGGTCATATAATCAACCATTTTGTGTAGAGATGTCCGATAATGGCTTTTTTGCCGATATTCCGATATTGTCCAACTCTTAATTACAGATTCCGATATCAACCGATACCGATATATATACAGTCGAGGAATTAACACATTATTATGCCTAATTTTGTTGTGATGCCCCGCTGGATGCATTAAACCAGTGGTTCTCAAAAGGGGGTACGCATACCCCTGGGGGTACTTGAAGGTATGCCAAGGGGTATGTGAGATTTTTAAAAAATATTCTAAAAATAGCAACAATTCAAAAATCCTTTATAAATATATTTATTGAATAATACTTCTACAAAATAAAGAAATTCACTCATTTTGTTTTCTTGCCTGTACTTTTAGGTGGCACTCATTGAGAACGCTCTGTGACTACAACAAGAGGGTCTGTCTAGGTGAGAACATCCCACTATGATGCTACGGATTCATACACAAGAATTAAAATATATAACTTGCAAATCAACACTTTCCAATTTTATTCCAAAAGCCATTGAAGTTGGAGCGGACATGCCTTCAGAAACTGTGATCGACAAATGGCTTGGGGAGCCAATCAAAGCAGCCGTTCTTCCCACCAGCATCTTCTTGACCAACAAGAAGGGCTTCCCGGTTTTGTCCAAAGCTCACCAGCGAATAATTGTCCGACTTTTTAAGGTAGGGACAATGGTACAAAAAAACTTGGAACAGATTCACTTTTAAACGGTGTATACCGTTAAAAATATTCAGTCCGTTTTTTGTTGACATAGTTGAGAGCCAAAGCGGTAATTTTTATGAAAGATGGATTTGTTTATGTAGACATGGGTTATAGCTTTGTCAACATTATCGCTGAGTAGTGAGAAACGACAAAACTGTCGCGGTAAAAGATGCACAGAGTTTGTTTATTGAATGGATCCCCATTAGCTGACGCCAAGGCGACTGCTAGCCTTCCTGGGGTCCATATAGGAGCATACAAAATAAAAATACAAAGAATGCATGCATTACCAAACATTATACAAAGGAAAAATACAACATAAGATAAAAAAGCTAGTTAAACCCAGTATTAAAAATTCACGTCATGTGGGCAGCTGCAATAGGTGTATCTTCAAAGCTGCCTTGAATGACAATTTACTTTGTGAGAGATTAATGTGAGATGGCAACCCATTCCAGAATGATATACATCTATACATGACTGTATGTTTGAGGAGATTGGTCCTGGGAGCAGGAAGTGCCAAATAGCCTTTGTTGGCATTCCTAGTGTCATGAATATGTGTGTTAGTTGATTTTAAAAACTGTTTGTAAAAGTAATCTGGTGATTGATCTAACATGATAGTTCTAAAGAACATAAGGAGACTACAATGCATCTTTTGTTCAACAGACAACCAAGACACATGAATGCATAAATGAAATATTAGTGCGCAAAGAACATTTAAGTACCAGTCTAGCCGCTCTGTTCTGAACAAGTTGCAGTTTGTTCAGGTCAGACTTAGTCGTAGCGGACCATATTATAGGACAGTAGTAAAGATGACAGAAAACCAAGGACTGTATGAGTGACTTCCTGTTTAGTGCCAAGTAGGGATGTAACGATTAACCGTATTAATGATAACCGCAGTCAATTTTACGACTGTTAGTATTCCCGTTTTGAATTAATATTATTGAACCATGATTGATAGCTGCTCTTTGATCAACACACCGACGTCGGTCAGTGAACGTGAACACGAGACCCGTTAACGTCTTTCCTTATCAGGAAACGACATACCACGAGCTAAACCTGTATAAACACACCACTATAATATTCAATTGTGCACGTTGAAACTACAAGCTGTGTTCTCAGAAACGAGTGATCGATCTATACTCAGAAGAATAAGGTACAGGGTGTTTGTTTTGGGGTTTTTGACAACTTAAGACGAAACTTGTCTACAACAAAGTGAACTTGCATGACAGCCCATAAACCGGACGTGAAGCAAAAGGAAAACTCAATTTTGCCTTTATCAATAAATAAAAAAATCTAAAACTTTTACAAATTAAAATGGAAAAAAAAAATTACATTAATTTACATTATCGAAAAATGGCTCTTAAGACTCCAGAACAATATTTAATGTTTCTTCTCCCAAGACAGTGAATTGTGTGTCAATTTACTATAGCTATTTATTTTTAAATTAAAATTAAGTTAAAAGACTTCAGTTTGTGTATAAATAAATTATGAGTGAATTCAACAATCCGTGATATAACATTTCATATTGTTACATCCTTAGTGCAAAATAAGCTTTAAAATAAAAGCACGGCAGTATTGAACAGGATTCTAGATTGTTGGCCACCAAACAGGTTTGCACATGTACATAATCTTTATTGTTAAGATATACACTGACATGATCGCAGCAGCTGTTAGATAAGAGTATAAAACATTACAAAAAAACTAAATAATATAAATACATAAAAATGAAGCAAAATGATGTCAACATTCAATAATCCTTCATCGCCCATTTTCTTCTGTCCATGGCTTTAGTCACATGAACGTGGTAACGGTGCAGGCTAAGGCTAGTTTCTATTCGGCTCACGTCAACAACCGACACAAACCACTTCCACTCTAGTCCAAGTTGACCGAGTTGCGCACCCCAGAGTTCTGTTTTGTGATTCAACACCGTAGTGGTTTTAATTCAAATGTTCATCTTTCACAGTTGGAGGCACAATTCATCTTTACAGGCACAAGTCGCCACACTGACAAGGACTTCCGTTCGTATCTGCAATACCTGGAATACATCAGTCAGAACCGGCCCGCGCCGAATTCCTACGAGCTCTTCGCCAAAGGTTATGAAGACTACCTCCAGTCTCCGCTACAGGTACTGACTGACACATTCTGTTTGTCCTTATATCTATTATTCCTTATATTTCTTGTTTCATCTTCTTTTAAGCCCCTAATGGATAACCTGGAGTCGCAGACATACGAAGTGTTTGAGAAGGATCCTATTAAATATTCACAGTACCAACAGGTGTGTTCATTGATGCCACTAAAAGTCTGCTTTCCTCATGTTTTTCTGACACGTTTCCTAAAACTGTATTGTCTTGTGTCGACAGGCTGTGTATAAATGCCTGCTTGATCGAGTCCCAGAAGAACAGAAAGACACCAATGTTCAGTAAGTAAAGAGTTACTGAAAATGTTGACCACAATGGAGCCTACAGGGTGAACCGCAACCATTTTCTGTCTAGCCAATAATGACCTCCAGTTGGATTTTAACCCTTGTGTGGTGTTCGGGTCTGAGACTCATTGACTTTGGCTCATTTTCTGTGAAGAACATATATCAGAATACATATTTAATGACCACACACTATACACCCCTCTACACATTTCTATTACATATAAGATGTCCGGGGCTAATGGAAGTGTGGAAATTGATGTTCTGTGTAACACACACACACAGCAGGTCTAGACAGGAGGAGGACAGAGTGTAGGTACACAGAACATCAGAGGGTCAAATGTGCGAGAAAATGAGAGCAGACAGTGTTGACAAACAATGTTGCAACCTTGTGTGCAAACCGCAGGTGCAGAAACACAAAATACTTTTATGTTAAAATACTGAACAGATGTTTATTGGGATAAGGTAAACGATATTCGCTCGGCATTACATTTCTTGAAACCAGCAAACTTATACTAAAAACTAATTTATTGTTCTTAATGGAAAGGCAACAAGAAACATCTGTTCAGTATTTTAACATAAAAGTGTTTGATTGTGAGGCATTAAAAGCCACACAATGCAACGGGTCCATCAGACCCACAAACGCTGGCTGAGTAACAACAATATGAACATTACACAAGGGTTAAAACCTCTTTTTCCATAATGATCTCATATGAAACTGGATTAGTCTGTTCCAGAATCAAACTGTAGTAAAAACAAAAATTGATTTTTGAATGAATCGCCATTCTTATTTGTAACGATTCTTAATGGTAATCGAACATGGTTTGTCGTGATCACAATATGCAGGCGACAGCGTGCAGGTAAAAAGGTATCTATTGCTTAAACCAAAAATAAACAAAAGGCGAGTGCTGCTAAGAAAAGGCATGGAAGCTTAGGGAAGGCTATGCAAAACGAAACTCAAACTGAACTGATTGCAAAGTAAACAAAAACAGAATGCTGGACGACAGCAAAGACTCACAGCGTGTGGAGCAGACAGCGTCCACAAAGTACATCCGAACATGACACAACAACAATGTCCCCGCAAAGAAGGATAGCACAGTGTTTCCCATAAACTGCCAAGATACCTGTGGCGGTGGGGGCGTGGCTATGGGCGTGGTCACCATGATATCATCGAGTAATTTGCATGATTTACTACAATTATATGATTTTCTCTAAAAAGGCTCAAAAAATGTATACTTACTAATTAATAATAACAGTTTTGTTTTAAACGTCCATCCATCCATTTTACAATATAATTACAACACTTTATGTACATATTTATATACAGATTTGAACAATAAGTTATTCACTGAAATATATTTATTAATTGTGGTTCTTACAAAAAATATATCTTCTAAATTATAAAAGCTAAAATGTCTCTTAAAGCTCTGCCCCTTTAATTAGTGCATACTAAATAATTTAACTTTAGCCTACTACTACAACCATATTATTTACCAGCAACATAAAGTGAAACAGAGGCAGAGGTGTCCTGCCACAGTCAGAAACAAATAAACAGTAGTGGTGAAATACAAATATCTCTTTTGTAAAGTAAATCTGAACAGCCTATATGGGCATCTACATCAACTATATGATTTGCCTGAGAAGCTGGATAGGACAAAAAAAAACAAAAAAAAATCTATTTGTGGCGGATGTAATTCTTTCGTGGTGGGCCGCCACAAATGAAAGTGTGGGAAACACTGTAGCAACAACTTAAATAGTCTTGATTGCTAAAAAAAAAAACGGTGCGGGTAATAGCGCTCAAGGAAGACATGAAACTTCTACAGGAATATACCAACAAAACAGGAAAAGCCACCAAAATAGGAGCGCAAGACAAGAACTAAAACACTACACACGGGAAGACAGCAAAAAACTCCAAATAAGTCAGGGCGTGATGTGACCGTACACCTACTTTGAGACAAGAGCTATAGTCATGCATGCTTGGTTATGATTTGAATTCTTATCCAACACTTGCAAGAGCAACTTTTTATTGTCACATATCAGCCGATGAGTTTCATTTTTTAATGTTTTCTGCTGGTGGTGTGCCTTAGCTCAAAAAAGGTTGAAAACTAGAGATGTCCGATAATATCGGACTGCCGATATTATCGGCCGATAAATGCTTTAAAATGTAATTTCGGAAATTATTGGTATCGGTTTCAAAAAGTAAAATGTATGCCTTTTTAAAAGGCCGCTGTGTACACGGACGTAGGGAGAAGTACAGAGCGCCAATAAACCTTAAAGGCACTGCCTTTGCGTGCCCGGCCCAGTCACATGATATCTACGGCTTTTCACACACACAAGTGAATGCAAGGCACACTTGGTCAACAGCCATACAGGTCACACTGAGGGTAGCCGTATAAACAACTTTAACACTGTTACAAATATGCGCCACACTGTGAACCCACACCAAACAAGAATGACAAACACATTTCGGGAGAACACCCGCACCGTAACACAACATAAACACAACAGAACAAATACCCAGAACCCCTTGCAGCACTAACTCTTCCGGGACGCTACAATATACACCCCGTTACCCCTTACCCCCCAACCCCGCCCACCTCATGCTCTCTGTTGCTGCTGTTTTGAGGCATGTTAAAAAAAAAGAATGCACTTTGTGACTTCAATAATAAATATGGCAGTGCCATGTTGGCATTTTTTTTCCATAACTTGAGTGGATTTATTTTGGAAAACCTTGTTACATTGTTTAATGCATCCACCGGGGCATCACAACAAAATTAGGCATAATAATGTGTTCATTCCATGACTGTATATATCGGTATCGCTTGATATCGGAATCGTTAATTAAGAGTTTGACAATATCGTCAAAAAAGCCATCGGACATCTCCTATTGGTTATGATTTGAATTCTTATCCAAGAACAACTTTTTATTGTCAATATCAGCTGCTGAGTTTTATTTTTTTATGTTTTCTGCTGGTGGTGTGCCTCTGCATTTTATCAATGAAAAAAATGTGCCTTGGCTCAAAAAAGGTTGAAAAACACTGGAAAAGTTGAATCATTTTGAAACAAACATGGCTCAAAGGCGGCCCCCAGACCTCCGTCTTATTTTCAGTCTTTTTCATGAAGTTCAAATGACATGCCTGACCGTATGATCATACATTGCCACTGCTGCACCTGCAAGTACTAAAGCAAACTGCTGTGTGAAAGTCACCATAACGGATGTAGTTGTAACTCACATGGCCCGTGCCTTCTTGAAGAATAGTGTTGTGTTATCTGCTGGCAGAGTACTGATGGTGTTGGGGGCAGGCAGGGGTCCCCTGGTCAATGCCTCGCTGCGTGCTGCCAAGCAGGCGGACAGAAAGCTGAAAGTGTACGCTGTGGAGAAGAACCCCAATGCTGTTATCACGTGAGTGGCCTTCTAATCATTCTCATTCCCAGCTGTAAAACACTGTTGCATTTTTTTTGTGACTCGTAAACTAGTCTCTCCTGGATTTCGCAGGCTTTTTTTTGCGATTGTTGTTACGGCCTAAAATGCCTAAAAAAAAAATTTTAAACATTAAATTACCGTATTTTCCGCACCATAAGCCGCACCTAAAAACCACAATTTTTGTCAAAAGCAGACAGTGCGGCTAATAACCCGGTGCGCCTTATATATGGATTAATATTCATATTTATTTTCATAAGGTTTAGGTCTCGCAACTACGGTAAACAGTCGCCATCTTTTTTCCCCGTAAAAGAGGAAGCGCTTCTTCTTCTACGGTAAGCAACCGCCCCATAGAAGAGGAAGCGCTTCTTCTTCTACTGTAAGCAACCGCCAAGGTGAGCACCCGCCCCCGGAGAAGAAGAAGCTCGCGGATATTTAATTTCATTTGTTTTTCTGTAAAGACAACAAAATGTCTCCTACTAAGAGACACGCGTACAAGGTTCCACTGGCTTTTGATATTCATGTGAACCGCACTGTGGATACAACGGGAGCACGTACGGTGAATATTCGCACCACAGGGAATGAGAAGTCGTCCTACTGTGGTTCTAGCTTGCCATGCTAACGGCCAGAAACTTCCACCCACGGTGATATTCAAAAGGAAGACCTTGCCAAAAGAGAACTTTCCAGCCGGCGTCATCATAAAAGCTAACTCGAAGGGATGGATGGATGAAGAAAAGATGAGCGAGTGGTTGATAGACGTCTACGCGAAGACACCGGGTGACTTTTTTCACGCAGCGCCGTTCCTGTTGATCTATGACTGCATGCGCGTCCACATCACAGATGGTGTCAAAAAACAAGTGAAGCACACCGAAGAAGAATAATTCGAGGGATTTGTAGATGAGTAATAACTTCAGAAAGTGAGCTTTAAATGTTTATTTTGTGTGTTGTGTGACACTAACGTATGAGCAACGTTGAGTTATTGATGTTGCTATTGCTCTGCACTATTTTGAGTGTTACTATTTTTGTGATTGCACATTTGCACATTACATTTTGGGAGTGAACAGAGTTGTTAGAACGCTGGTTTGTAATATATTATTAAAGTTTGACTGACCTATCTGACTGTTTTGTTGACATTCCCTTTAGCGTAGCGTAGGTGCGGCTAATAGCACGGGGCGGCTAACAGGTAAACAAAGTTTTGAAATATGCCGTTCATTAAACGTGCGGCTAATAACACGGGGCGCCTTATGGTGCGGAAAATACGGTAACTTGCAAATTTAGCGATTTTTGTTGTTGTTGTTGTTGTTAAATTTGTTTGCTCCTTGTAACCTTAACCTCAAAAAGCACAGGATTGCAACACAAATTGTAAACACGTTTTACTCGTTTTATACCACACTTTTTAAAGTAGACCGTAGATTGCAGCAAAAGCACATATCTGGGGCCGTACTTATCAAGCTTCTTAGAGTGCCATTTTACACTTAAGTCCTGAGAATTTGCGAAATTTAGTCCTACTCTCAAACTTAAGAATAAAAGCTTTTTATCAACGTTCTTAAGACTAAGAATCACTCCTACTCTCCACGATATTTAAGAGACCTTCAGAGGTGTCTTAAGTGGTTAGGAGTTGCCAGCAGGGGACGGCACTGAGGCGAGAGAGACGTGCGCGAACGTTCAGGGAACGGAACAATGTTTGTTTGTTTTTTATGACGAGCAGCTGATCAAACGGTATCGTTTAGACAGAGCGGATATTATTTTTGTCACAGATTTAATACTTTTCGATTCTTTGTTGATTTCTGCATGTGGCTGCAGTGGGCTAGTATATATAGAGCCACCCACACCAGTTTCAAATTAGTTGCCTAATTAATGAATTGGAAAGAAAATGTTATGACAGTAGCGTATGTGTGTGGCCGTGAGGTGAGTGACGTCAGTGAGTGTGTGGGCGAGAGAAGAGAGGGAGCGGTAGCGTGAGTGCCGGCGGGGACTAGTTTGTTTTGTATTATTTTGTAGTTTATTGTCAAAATATACACTCCCATTGTCCACTTAAATATTTCCAAGATATTTCTTTATTCTTAGACAACGGATTCCCTTCCGTGATTGGTCATTTCTATGGACACAGAAATGACGTCACCTAAAATTCCGTTTACGGCACATAGTAATGTCGTAATTCAGCTCTGAGTGTGACACTTAAGATTCAGTCCTACACTTCGCTGAAAGTGTGAGTAAGACGCTTGATAACTAACTTTTAAGTGTATCTTTCAGCGAAGAATTTATTTACTCTTAAGTCAACTCTTAGCAGACTTCTTAGGAGTAATTCTAAGAAGCTTGATAAGTACGGCCCCTGGAGTTCATTGTCAAATTACTCTGTTTTGTTTATAAATAACAGCAATATTTATAATTACAGAAACATTTTGGTGGCATGTTGACTTCACTTTTGACTAGGGATGATACTCGAAACCGGTTGTTCGATAAGAAAAGAACCAAGTCCTCTGACTCGAATCCCTTTTTGAGACCACTATAGTAAAGAAAAAGAGTTGGTTCTTTATTCGAATCCCTGGGAACGAAACGAGTCCCGACCAGAAATGCCCCGTGAGACATCACAAGAAATGACGTCACGTAGCTCAGTCATTAGGCGCAGATAGGGAAAGCAGGAAAAACAATGGACGGGAAAAAGTGCTCCAAGGTGTAATAAAGTTCAAAACAAAAAGGTATAATCCAATGAATAACTTTACTGAGAGATTTGAGCAGGGTAAAAACACATGACCAACACTTTTACCACCAACCGGAAACATAGCAACCAGGCTAGCAACGCACCTCCTTTACGGCAGCTGTCGCAACGTTCTTAAAGCAACCGCAGCACATACATATATGACATCTCCCTTTTTTAACTTTTGTTTTTCTTTCCTTGTAAACAAAACAAAATCACACTGTATATGTGTTGTCTGTCTAATTATAAATAATGCAGACGAGGCGTGTTGCCTGAGTTCTTGACATTTACTTTCACAGCGTGCTCATAACCTCATTCTTAGCTGCCGGGTGACGATATGCAACAACACTTTTCGGGGCTACCGCGCATGCTCGTCACTCCCGTTGCATGCTGGGTAGTGTAGTTGTTATATTCCCTGGCTCATAACATCACATCTTTCCCCCTATAAAGAAACAATGTTAACTCAATAAAATGTATTTCTTTTTTTAGCTTTAACTTTTCATTTTTTAGCATTGTAACCACATTTGCAAACAACGTTTCTCTTCATAGAATTGTCTTTCAATAAAGAAATAAAGTGCAAAAATGTCAAAGCATCATAACAAACAGTTATGTCAAATAGCAGCAGAAGTGCACTTTTTGGAGAGCTGTATTATTTTCAGTTTTGTGCCCAAGGGACTGATTTTATTTAACACTATATTATTATTTATACACCTATAGTGATCACAGAGACAGGTTGTTTTTGTGTTACTGTATATATTTGTTTTTCTGAAAAATCCCACTTAATATACTTTGGGTAACAACAGTCAATATTTATTTATTTTATTTTATTTTTTTAGGGGGGTAACAGTCAATATTTATTTATTTCTTATATTTTCTTATATAATAAAAGTGAGCTTTTGTTCAACCAAATATTGTGTGTTTTTTTCCATACACAACAACCTATCTGGACTCGATAAGAGAATCGATAAGGAATCAGTTCGATAAGAGGATTCGATAATAATAATCGATAATTTCCTATCAAACATCATTCCTACTCTTGACAAGGACAAACATTAATTTATGTTGCAACACTTCTACCACCGCACATTAGGACCATTTGCGAACGGTTTAGAGCGATCTATAAAGGGAATTTTTGTTTATTTGGAACATGCATGCATGCATGCAACATTACATCACAATTTCCAGTTTCTCTATTCAACATGTTCAAAAAGGAGTAGGAAGAAGCAGAGCTTATTTAATCCTACCGCTTTTCCTTTACATAGCAGTTGCTAAAACTTTTGTTCACTTCCTGTTATCAATTTATTCACAATACATTCCATAACTAATACCGTTAAAAATAATTAGTGAAGTAAGTTATATTTCATATGGTGAGATAAAGAAGATTATCTCGAAAATGAATGGATGGATGGATGGACTAAATTCAGAATGTTTATCATGGTTCTTCTTCTTTGTACTTTGTAAACACTTTAAGTTTGAAGTGGATCATATTAGTACATTGTTTGATTTATTTGCCTTATCCATTCCATCATTTAATTCCACATACTGATATACTGAAGGTCTTTAGTGTTGTACGTGCGTACAAATGTTTTAAATTGCATTTTTCTTTAAGATTATAGTTCTCCTTTTGGTAAGAGATGATTACAGATCACGTAAAAGCTCTCTTTGCTCGGTCAGTTTTGTTGATGAGAACCTGTTAAGTGCCTTACCCTGGATAAATAAAGGTTAAATAAATATGTTACCCTTAAGGCTTGGCGCGGGAGACTGTAATGAAGTCTGGGCTCTGCAGTAGGAAGTCAATTGTGCCGTTTGAGTAATAGAGTTGATAAAGTAGAGGGTTGTACGGTATACCGGTACTAGTATAGTATTGCGGTACTAATGAATCAATAACAGTACTATACTCTGTTTGAAAAGTACCGGTTCGCCATATATAATTTTTTACAGGCATGACGTCACGTCGTGACATTGCTGGTTTACGAGCATAGGAGCATGTTTGGCAGTGCGCACACACAGAGTACTTACAAGCAGACAGTGTGTAGACAGAAAAGGGAGAACGGACGCATTTTGACTTAAAAATTAACGATAAAGGTGAAGTTAAGCACTGAAACACCCTCATCCGCAATCGGCACTGTGTTAGCTTCGTCTAAATCACTAATCCTCGCCTCCATGGCGACAAATAAAGTACATTTCTTACAAGTATCATTATCACTGCAGGACGAGGAATAGCTAAAATGCTACACTACACATTAGGAGGATACAATAGCTCACCGGCGTCACCGCTAACAAAAGCTAGCACTCCTGAATGTAAACAAACGCCATGGGTGGATCTACACCTGACATCCACTGTAATGATACGAAGTACAAGAGCGTATCTAGTCGATACTATTAGGATTACATCGATATTTTTTATCGTCAAATCTTTTCTTTTCTTTATTTGATTCATATTATATTCATGAACTCAGGAAATACGTCCCTGGACACATGAGAACTTAAACTATGACCAATGTATGATCCTGTAACTACTTGGTATCGGATCGATACCTTAATTTGTGGTATCCTCCAAAACTAATGTAAAGTATCAAAGAAGAGAAGAATAAGTGATTATTACATTTTAACAGAAGTGTAGATAGAACATGTTAACAGACAAAGTAAGCAGATATTAACAGTACCGTAAATGAACAAGTAGATTCATAATCAATTTTTACAGCTTGTCCTTTATAATGTAGACAATAATAGGTAGATAAATGACACAATATGTTACTGCATAGACTAATTAGGAGCCTTTGTTTGTTTACTTACTACTAAAAGACAAGTTGTCTAGTATGTTCACTATTTTATTTAAGGACTAAATTGCAATAATAAACATATGTTTCATGTACACTAAGATTTTTTTTGTTAAAATAAAGCCAATAATGCAATTTTTTGTGGTCCCCTTTATGTAGAAAAGTATCAAAATACATTTTGGTACCGGTACCAAAATATCGGTATATTATGATACAGTGTATGATTACATGTTGCTGTTCTTGCTTCAAATACACAAGAAAGCAACATAAATTCTGATTAGACAGTTGACCTGCATGCTTGAGGTCAGCTCGGAGACATTTGATTGGCAAAAATGATGCTAATTGGCCAAATATATTGCAAGGCAGTGCATGACAAGCGGGGATTTGTTGGTTTTGCTCGAAATCCTGGAGAATCCTGCAGGATGCTGGTAAACCAGTTGGTACTAAAGGCCTACTGAAATGAAATGTATTTTATTTAAACGGGGATAGCAGATCTATTCTATATGTCATACTTGATCATTTCGCGATATTGCCATATTTTTGCTGAAAGGATTTAGGAGAGAACGACGATAAAGATCGCAACTTTTGGTATCTGACAAAAAAAAGCCTTGCCCCTACCGGAAGTAGCGTGACGTAGTCAGTTCAATATTTCCGCAAAGTTCCCTATTGTTTACAGTGATGGCGGCCAGAAGTGAGAGCGATTCGGACCGAGAAAGCGACGATTTCCCCATTAATTTGAGCGAGGATGAAAGATTTGTGGATGAGGAAAGTGCAAGTGAAGGACTAGTGGGGAGTTGAAGCTATTCAGATAGGGAAGATGCTGTGAGAGGCGGGGGTGACCTGATATTCAGCTGGGAATGACTACAACAGTAAATAAACACAAGACATTTATATACTCTATTAGCCACAACACAACCAGCCCAAAGGACCGTTCACCTAACCCAAGGTTCATAAAGCTTATATATTTACCCAAAGTTATGTACATGACACGCACGTACGGGCAAGCAATCAAATGTTTGGAAGCGCGCGGGTGGGACCTGATATTCAGCTGGGAATGACTACAACAGTAAATAAACACAGGACATATATATACTCTATTAGCCACAACACAACCAGGCTTATATTTAATATGCCACAAATTAATCCCGCATAAAAACACCTAGGTGTTTGTTATGCTAGCTCCTAGCTCCCGTCCATACAACCCGCCAATACAATTCAAACACCTGCACAACACACACACTCACTCAGCCCAAAGGACCGTTCACCTAACCCAAGGTTCATAAAGCTTATATATTTACCCAAAGTTACGTACGTGACACGCACGTACGGGCAAGCGATCAAATGTTTGGAAGCGCAGCTGCGTACTCACGGTACCGCGTCTGCGTCTGTGTATCCAAATCAAAGTAATCCTGGTAAGGGTCTGTGTTGTCCCAGTTCTCTACAGGCGTCTGTGTATCGAAGTCAAAGTCCTCCTGGTAAGAGTCTCTGTTGTCCGAGTTCTTCGATCTTGACTGCATCTTTCGGGAATGTAAACAAGGAAACGCCGGCTGTGTTGTGTTGCTGACTTCCCTCGCAAAATACTCCGCTTCGCACCGACAACTTTCTTCTTTGCTTGCTCAGCTTCTTTCTCCATAATGCAATGAACAAATTGCAACAGATTCACCAACACAGATGTCCAGAATACTGTGGAATAATGAGATGAAAACAGAGCTATTTTGTATTGGCTTCAATGGGGGATCCATACCTCTGTTTCACTGGCTACGTCACGCGCATACGTCATCCTCCAAAGGAGTTTTCAACCGGAAGTTTAGCGGGAAATTTAAAATGTCACTTTATAAGTTAACCCGGCCGTATTGGCATGTGTTGCAATGTTAAGATTTCATCATTGATATATAAACTATCAGACTGCGTGGTCGGTAGTAGTGGCTTTCAGTAGGCCTTTAATGGTGCTATGCTGACATTTCCACAGGCTAGAAAACTGGCGCTTTGAGGAGTGGGGCGATCAGGTGTCCGTGGTGTCGTCCGACATGCGCAATTGGGTGGCTCCCGAGAAGGCGGACATCATTGTCAGCGAGCTGCTGGGATCCTTTGGTGACAATGAACTGTCACCAGAGTGCTTGGATGGAGCGCAGCACTTTCTCAAAGGTGATTTTTTTGCAGTTTCCTCTCGTCTTGCCGAAATTTATACAAATGTACAATTGCATCAGAATGAATAGTTGCATGAAAACATAATTTATTAGTTATTAATGCGTTTTTTATTGACCCTGCCAGAGGTATTTGTTTACTATGTGCTCTAATTGTGGTCATTTTATGAGTCAATTTAGTGATTAGTGTGAGATTAGCACATGAGATTTTTTAACATTGTTAAAATGTATATATTTTTTAAATTTTTTATTTTTTTGTCCTTTCCAGCTTCTCAGGCACATCATATAGTTGATGTAGATGCCCATATCGGCTGATTTACTTTACAAAAGAGAAGTGTAGGATACTTCTCTTGTTGCCTTATTTGTATTTAACTTTATTAAATGTATTTATATTATCATTTGGTGCAGCCGGGCCGGAGCAAGAGGGGATAGAAAGAGAAAAAAAAGGAAGACAGAGGGGGGGAATTGTGGGGACAAGAGGGGGATTAGACAGAGACAACAACAGCAAACACAACAATAACAACAATAGAGCAACATCAGCAAATACGACATGTACAAATATGATGGTTAAAGTGATAGCAAAAAAGTAGTTAGCGAAATAAATAATACAGAAATGACAATGAGCATATTACACTACAAATGGAGCAATACAAATACCAATAGAAATAATGCTATTGATAATGAACAATGCCAATAATTTACCTCTGTTATCAATAATACAATTGTTTAAATACAACAATACATATACGTAATGATAACTAGAGATATGAAAGAATGCGGAAAAATGGAGGGGAAGAAAGAGAAGCAACCTATATTAACCTTGTAGATTGTTATAGTAACAATAGGTTAAGCTTTGTCAGTGTGCCATGTGTTATACCCAGTTTACCCTAGGGCAACAACGTTAATATATGTATATTCTAAAACCTTCATTGTAGCCTGATTTAGCCATTCCTTTACCACTTTTGACGTGTGTTTGGGGTCATTGTCCTGTTGGAACACGCAACTGCGCCCAAGACCCAACCGCCGGGCTGATGATTTTAGCTTGTCCTGAAGAATTTGGAGGCAATCCTCCTTTTTCATTGTCCCATTTACTCTCTGTAAAAGTGGTAAAGGAATGGCTAAATCCGGCTAGGATGAAGGTTTTAGAAAGGCCTTTTCAAAGTCCTGACTTAAACGTGTGGACAATGCTGAAGAAACAAGTCCATGTCAGAAAACCAACACATTTAGCTGAACTGCACCAACTCAAGCAGAAGCTTGTGGATGGCTACCAAAAGCGCCTTATTGCAGTGCAACTTGCCAAGGGACATGTAAGCAAATATTAACATTGCTGTATGTATACTTTTGACCAAGTCACATTTTCAGTAGACCCATAATAAATTCATAAAAGAAATGTTAGAATAATTGTTTCTAAATGATCACAAAAGGGGGAGGACGGGAGCAAGATGAAGGTGTTTGTTTTCTCTCATGTATGGTAATCAACAAAAAGATATAGTTCTAACCCAAGGACTTCAAAGCGGAGAGATGGCAGGATCTGCCCAATTTCCAGACAAACTCTTTTTGAACTATTTTATGGACCTCTTTTTGAACTATTTTACGAACCCTTTTTGAACGGACCTTTTCTGTGAATTGTTTACGACCTTTTCTGTGAACTTTTTGCGACCTTTTGTCCTTTGGAAACAGCGGTGGTCAAAAATTCAAGCAGAAGCTTGTGGATGGCTACCCTGCTATAGAGAATAACTCATCTCTCTTCCTATTGCGCACTCTTTACATACATTGCCTTTTGAAATGCTCGAGCTTTTCAAAGAAATCTAAGACAGTTTTGTTTGACCACTTGATTAGAAAATTTCCAATACAATAGTTTAAATAAGGATTTTTTTGTATTATTTCAGGCAAAATGATGCACTCTTAAAGTTATTTGTTGTAAGTTGATCTATGTCTTAAATGTTAACTGAGAGAAAATGTTTTGCAGAGGTGTACTTCTAACAATTTTATAGACAAAAGCTACTATTTACAGTCCTAATGGGGAGAAGGGGCGCAATGTTTTCTTCTAACTTGGGGGTACTTTTTATAGTCTCAATGGGTTCCCTACCCCTACAATAGATTAAAAAGACTGATGTCTGATGCTACGTTGTCTTATTCTCCGGCAGATCAGATGCGTATG
>NC_084744.1:58716755-58726755 GCF_033978785.1 Entelurus aequoreus | reverse complement strand
AATTTGTGTCTTCCATTACAAAACTTTTATTTTGATACTGACTTTTTTTGTGTTTGAATTATGTGAACTGAAATATTTACTGCGTTTTTAAAGCCACACACATCAACTTTGAACAGTAACACTGTGCTTGAATATTTAATTAGTAGGTTTTTTTGGGTGTACCGCATGAATGAATATAAGAAAGTGTTTAAAAAGTGTGATAATAGCCGGAAAACTCGGAAGATGATGTAACTGTGGGTGGATCCAAATATCGATAGTGATGATATCAAGGGTAGTATCTCTACCGGATCGACACGCGTGATAAAACTGATACTGCGCTCCTCTGTTTTTTGTTGTTTTTTTTACAAATATCTATAGAGGCTAATTTGTGTCTTCATTACAAACTTTTATTTTGATACTGACTTTTTTTGTGTTTGAATTATGTGAACTGAAATATTTACTGCGTTTTTAAAGCCACACACATCAACTTTGAACAGTAACACTGTGCTTGAATATTTAATTAGTAGGTCTTTTTTGGTGTACCGCATGAATGAATATAAGAATGTGTTTAAAAAGTGTGATAATAGCCGGAAAACTCGGAAGATGATGTAACTGTGGGTGGATCCAAATATCGGTAGTAATGATATCAAGGGTAGTATCTCTACCAGATCGACACTTGTGTGATAAAACTGATACTGCGCTCCTCTGTTTTTTGTTGGTTTTTTTACAAATATCTATGGAGGCTAATTTGTCTTCATTACAAAACTTTTATTTTGGTACTGACTTTTTTTGTGTTTGAATTATGTGAACTGAAATATTTTCTGCGTTTTTAAAGCCACACACATCAACTTTGAACAGTAACACTGCTTGAATATGTAATTAGTAGGTTTTTTTGGTGTACCGCATGAATGAATATAAGAAAGTGTTTAAAAAGTGTGATAATAGCCGGAAAACTCGGAAGATGATGTAACTGTGGGTGGATCCAAATATAGATAGTGATGATATCAAGGGTAGTATCTCTACCGGATCGACACACGTGTGATAAAACTGATACTGCTCTCCTGTTTGTTTTTTGACAAATATCTATGGAGGCTAATTTGTGTCTTCATTACAAAACTATTATTTTGATACTGACTTTTTTTGTGTTTGAATTATGTGAGCTGAAATATTTACTGCGTTTTTAAAGCCACACACATCAACTTTGAACAGTAACACTGTGCTTGAATATGTAATTAGTAGGGCTTTTTTTGTGTACCGCATGAATGAATATAAGAAAGTGTTTAAAAAGTGTGATAATAGCCGGAAAACTCGGAAGATTGTGTAACTGTGGGTGGATCCAAATATCGATAGTAATGATATCAAGGGTAGTATCCCTACCAGATCGACACGCGTGATAAAACTGATACTGCGCTCCTCTGTTTTTTGTTGTTTTTTGACAAATATCTATGGAGGCTAATTTGTGTCTTCATTACAAAACTTTTATTTTGATACTGACTTTTTTTGTGTTTGAATTATGTGAACTGAAATATTTACTGCGTTTTTAAAGCCACACACATCAACTTTGAACAGTAACACTGTGTTTGAATATTAAATTTTTTTTTTTTTGGTGTACCGCATGAATGAGTATAAGTGTTTAAAAAGTGTGATAATAGCCGGAAAACTCGGAAGATGATGTAACTGTGGGTGGATCCAAATATCGATAGTAATGATATCGAGGGTAGTATCTCTACCGGATCGACACGCGTGATAAAACTGATACTGCTCCTCTGTTTTTTGTTGTTTTTTGACAAATATCTATGGAGGCTAATTTGTGTCTTCATTACAAAACTTTTATTTTGATACTGACTTTTTTTGTGTTTGAATTTTGTGAACTGAAATATTTACTGCATTTTTAAAGCCACACACATCAACTTTGAACAGTAACACTGTGCTTGAATATGTAATTAGTAGGGCTTTTTTTGTGTACCGCATGAATGAATATAAGAAAGTGTTTAAAAAGTGTGATAATAGCCGGAAAACTCGGAAGATTGTGTAACTGTGGGTGGATCCAAATATCGATAGTAATGATATCAAGGGTAGTATCCCTACCAGATCGACACGCGTGATAAAACTGATACTGCGCTCCTCTGTTTTTTGTTGTTTTTTGACAAATATCTATGGAGGCTAATTTGTGTCTTCATTACAAAACTTTTATTTTGATACTGACTTTTTTTGTGTTTGAATTATGTGAACTGAAATATTTACTGCGTTTTTAAAGCCACACACATCAACTTTGAACAGTAACACTGTGTTTGAATATTTAATTATTTTTTTTTTGGTGTACCGCATGAATGAGTATAAGTGTTTAAAAAGTGTGATAATAGCCGGAAAACTCGGAAGATGATGTAACTGTGGGTGGATCCAAATATCGATAGTAATGATATCAAGGGTAGTATCTCTACCGGATCGACACGCGTGATAAAACTGATACTGCGCTCCTCTGTTTTTTGACAAATATCTATGGAGGCTAATTTGTGTCTTCATTACAAAACTTTTATTTTGATACTGACTTTTTTTGTGTTTGAATTTTGTGAACTGAAATATTTACTGCGTTTTTAAAGCCACACACATCAACTTTGAACAGTAACACTGTGCTTGAATATGTAATTAGTAGGGTTTTTTTGGTGTACCGCATGAATGAATATAAGAAAGTGTTTAAAAAGTGTGATAATAGCCGGAAAACTCGGAGGATGATGTAACTGTGGGTGGATCCAAATATCGATAGTAATGATATCAAGGGTAGTATCTATCGGATCGACACACGTGTGATAAAACTGATACTGCTCTCCTGTTTTTTGTTTTTTTTACAAATAGCTATGGAGGCTAATTTGTGTCTTCATTACAAAACTTTTATTTTGATACTGACTTTTTTTGTGTTTGAATTATGTGAACTGAAATATTTACTGCGTTTTTAAAGCCACACACATCAACTTTGAACAGTAACACTGTGCTTGAATATGTAATTAGTAGTTTATTTTTGGTGTACCGCATGAATGAATATAAGAAAGTGTTTAAAAAGTGTGATAATAGCCGGAAAACTCGGAAGATTATGTAACTGTGGGTGGATCCAAATATCGATAGTGATGATATCAAGGGTGGTATCCCTACCAGATCGACACGCGTGATAAAACTGATACTGCGCTCCTCTGTTTTTTGTTGTTTTTTGACAAATATCTATGGAGGCTAATTTGTGTCTTCATTACAAAACTTTTATTTTGATACTGACTTTTTTTGTGTTTGAATTATGTGAACTGAAATATTTACTGCATTTTTAAAGCCACACACATCAACTTTGAACAGTAACACTGTGCTTGAATATTTAATTAGTAGGTTTTTTTGGGTGTACCGCATGAATGAATATAAGAAAGTGTTTAAAAAGTGTGATAATAGCCGGAAAACTCGGAAGATGATGTAACTGTGGGTGGATCCAAATATCGATAGTAATGATATCAAGGGTAGTATCCCTACCGGATCGACACGCGTGATAAAACTGATACTGCTCTCCTGTTTTTTGTTTTTTTACAAATATCTATGGAGGCTAATTTGTGTCTTCATTGCAAAACTTTTATTTTGATACTGACTTTTTTTGTGTTTGAATTATGTGAACTGAAATATTTACTGCGTTTTTAAAGCCACACACATCAACTTTGAACAGTAACACTGTGCTTGAATATGTAATTAGTAGGTTTTTTTGGTGTACCGCATGAATTAATATAAGAAAGTGTTTAAAAAGTGTGATAAAAGCCGGAAAACTCGGAAGATTATGTAACTGTGGGTGGATCCAAATATCGATAGTAATGATATCAAGGGTAGTATCTCTACCGGATCGACACACGTGTAATAAAACTGATACTGCTCTCCTGGTTTTTTTTTTACAAATATCTATGGAGGCTAATTTGTGTCTTCCTTACAAAACTTTTATTTTGATACTGAATTTTTTTGTGTTTGAATTATGTGAACTGAAATATTTACTGCGTTTTAAAGCCACATTTTTTTTTTTTTACACAAGTTGAACAAACTTCATTTTCAAACACAAATTTTGCTCACAAATGTGATGAAATTCTGCTGACATTTTCCATTTCATCCAAAATCGTGTGTTAAAAATGTAACTTTGTTAAGATTTTGTGTTTTAAATTGCAGTATAAAAAAAATTCAGTGCAGAAATAAGTGTCGCGTCACAACTCAATACCCACTTCCGGTAAATGAAAGGAAATTGTCAAAATAAATTAAACGAACATTTTTCATTGTCAGCGTAATTTAATGAAATACGTTTACAAAATTGAAACGCAAACAAATTCGGTGACTAAAAAAACAATGTATCACAAATCAATCTCCATAAATATCTGTTTTGTTCGCATCGTTGATACAGTTTTGTTTATAGAAATACTAATTTTAAAAAAAAAGCTTTTGTTTACTGATTTCCCACCATGTACTTTACGTCTCCCGTTCGTTTGTATGAATGAATAAATATGTCGCTTACTTTCCGAGTGTAAAGTTAAAGTTGTAGTCATGAAACCATTTCCTGTCAATCCCGTCCGTGTTTTTCCGAGGAGGAAGAATAAAATCATCAATGTTTCATCCGCCAGAGGAAGGTGGACTCGGGATTCAATTCCGGAAGTCAAGAGGGAAAACCTGAGGTGGGTCATCAAGTTAGTTTGACTTAAACAGGAAGCTGAAGATTAAGAATTCAAAATAAAAGTACACGCTTGAAATTGAAACGTTTGTGCGCCACATTTTTCAGTGTTTAATGAACATTACAATCGATACCATGCACAGTATCATTTTAATTTGTATTTATTAACTACTCTTTTGATAATTATTTATGCAAATCTAATCACAGCATTGTTGATATTGCTATGTATTATGTTGTGTACAAACTTGGGGAGTAGTTATTTGACACAAGGCTAAAACGACAAATAATTGAAATGAAAGATGATAGTACTTTTTTCTTAACTTATTTTGCACTATTGGCTTAATTTTGCTAATACAAGTCTATGTAAAGTGCATAATGATATTATTTTCCTGTTGTCGTTATATGGTATTTTTTTTTGTATTTATATAGTGTTAAATAGTTTATGAATAAGAATAATTATATTGGATATATATTATTTTAATGTTAATGTTACATTGTCTTCTATTTATTAATATGAATATATATATGTATATATATGTATATGTATATACATATATATCTATATGTATATATATATACAGTATATATATGTATATATGTAAATATATATATATGTATGTATATATATGTATGTATATATATATGTGTATATATATATGTGTATATATATCAGAATCAGAAATACGTTATTAATATGTATGATATATGTATATATATATATGTGTATATATGTATGTGTATATATACATATATGTATATATATGTATGTATATATATATGTGTATATATATGTATGTATATATATATATGTGTATATATATGTATGTATGTATGTATATATATATATATATATATATAAATATATATATATATATGTATGTATGTGTATGTATATATATATGTATATATATATATATATATATATATATATATATATATATATATATATATATATATATATATATATATATATATATATATATATATATATATATATATATGTTCGTCTAAAATCGCTGTCCTGTGTATTACTCTGGTATTAAACTAAAGGCAAAATCATGAAATAATTTAATCAAATCAAGATTACATTTCAATTGGCAAAGTGTTGCTATTGGCAAAACTAGCCCTGCATTTTACGTGGTACCAAATTTAAAAGAGTGCTACCGATCTAATTATTGTTTCCATCCAGTCAAAGTTAAAAAAACCAAAAAACTGTTTTTACTGTTCAAATAACACTGACATCTTGGAAACATCTGGTTCCATGTCATCGATCATAAAAAGTAAGACTGAACTTTATTTTGAAAAGGTGTACCAGGAAATGGGAAAATTGATGTCCATTAACGAGGATAGCAGCAGGACGGTTGTCAAGCCGAGGGGCTGCGGGCGTGCATGAGGACTTTTCCCCCGTAGAGGCGACAAAGTCCGCGCAGTGTTGAGTATGTTTTTTTTTTACATTTGAGCCCAAAATCTCCCAAGTAAATAAAATGTTATTCTAACCAAGCTAGTTGGCTCGACACCCGTAGTTAGCTCGATGCTAAGTGTGGGTTAGCCACCGGCTACACCGGCTGGGTGACCTGTCAAAACAAAACAACAAAACAGCTTTTTTTTTCTTACGTCCACAACTTTCTGACGTTTTTAAGTCATGTATGCCGTTGTTGCTCACATTAACTAACTTAAGTAAACTAGCGAAAATATAGCTGCACTAAATAAGTCATTATTAAAGTAGTTTATTAAATTGTTTAGTACTGCACATTGACTTCCGGAAACACCGGAAGTAGAAATACTACTACATTGACTTCCGGAAATACAGAAAGTAAAATTAACTAGAAGAGGAAATTCCTGAAGGAATTGCGTGTGAATGTTGAATTTGAAGTGAAATGCTGACAGAATGTAGTATGAAGGTAGGAATAGTTTGAATGTTGAAGAGTTTGAATTTCCAGGAAAGCGGGAATTTGGTTTGGAACTTGGGAAAGTGTTAGTTTGAATGTCCAGGATGAGTGGAATGTGTTGATGTTAGAATGGTTTGAATAGGTTGAAAAATGTGGGAATTGTGCAACTTGTAAAAATGTCCCATTCATTTCAATGGGAACTTCCTGGAAATTTGGGGAAAAGCGGGAATTTTTAGGAAAATGTTTAAAGACTTGAATGTTCTGAATGAGTTGGTGTTGGAATTGTTTTAATTGGTCGAGAAGTGTTGAAGGAGTAACATTTTTAATTGTGAAATGGTATTAAGGAATTCCAGGAATTTCGGGAAAACCGGGAATTTTTCCAGTTCAAAAAACAACTTCGTTTTTTTGGTCCTGATTAAGGGGAATGTTTTGACGGTGGAACGGTTGAAGTGGGTTGAAAAATGTGGGAGGAGTAGTCGCTAGAAAAAAGGGTCAAAAAAGGGTTTGGGAAAAAAAGGAATTCTGGGAATTCCTGGAATTCTTTTTAACTTGGAAAAATGATAGTTTGACTTTCCGGAATGGTTTGAATAAGTTGAAAAATGTGGAAATGGTGGAAGTTTGAAAAAATGGCCAATTCATTTCGAATGGGGAAATTTGGGAAATCTGGGAATCTTTGGAATTTTTCAAGGGAAATCCCGCGATTCCCGAATAGGCTGAACGGTTCGAAGTTGGAACGGTTTGAATCGGGTGAAAAATGTGGAAATGGCGGAAGTTTGAAAAATGGCTGATTCATTTTGAATGGGGAAAAAAGAAAAAAAAAAGGAATTTGGGGAAATCCTGGAATTTTTTTTGAATTGTTGAAGTAGCGCATATAATTCCCAAACAAAAATAAATTGAAATGGTTGGTGTTAGAATTGTTTAGAGAAATCTTGAAGTAGTAACATGTTGAATTGAGAAATGGTATTACGGAATTCCTGGAATTTCGGGAAAACCGGGACTTTTTCCAGTTAAAAAAAACAACTAAGTTTTTTTTCCTGATTAAGAGGAATGTTTTGACGGTTGAATTGCGTTGAAAAATGTAGAAGGAGTAGTCGCCAGAAAAAAGGGTGGAAATAGGGCTTTGGAAAAGCAGGAATTCTGGAAAACCCAGGATTTTTTTTTTAACTTAGACAAATTATAGTTTCAATGTCCAGAATGGTGGAATATGTTGAAGGTGGAATGGTTTGAATAGGTTGGAAAATGTGGAAATGGTGGAAGTTTGAAATATGGCCAATTCATTTTGAATGGGAAAAATGTCCCGGAAAACCTGGAATCTGGGAAATCTGAGAATTTTTGGAATTTGTCAAGGGAAAGCCCGCAATTCCCGAATATATATATATATATATATATAATATAGGTAATAAAGATAACTACTAACATACCTATTATGCTTAGTAACAACACAATGGGTGTTGACTCCATGTGTTCTAATATGTGCTTATTTCCCCATGAAGGCAGTCATGTCGCCATCAATACAACTCCAGGAGATGATCCGGGCCATCAGGTCGGCCAGGACCCAGTGTGAGGAGCGGGGTGTCATCCAGAGGGAGTGCGCCGCCATCCGGGCCCAGTTCCGCCAATCTGACGGCGACAGTCGATCCCACAACCTGGCCAAGCTTCTCTACGTGCACATGCTGGGCTACCCCGCGCACTTTGGCCAGGTGAGAGGATCGGGGTTAGTCCCATGGTCAGAACTGAATAGTTGGACTGAAGAACGTGAGTCTGGGATGTCAACGTTTCCCTAAGAACTGCAATCTATCTGTGGCCTGGTCCTGGTGTCAGAAGTTAGCCTGGTTGTGGTGTCAGAAGTTAGCCTGGTTGTGGTGTCAGAAGTTAGCCTGGTCGTGTTGTCAGAAGTTAGCCTGGTTGTGGTGTCAGAAGTTAGCCTGGTCGTGGTGTCAGAAGTTAGCCTGGTCGTGGTGTCAGAAGTTAGCCTGGTTGTGGTGTCAGAAGTTAGCCTGGTCGTGGTGTCAGAAGTTAGCCTGGTCGTGGTGTCAGAAGTTAGCCTGGTCGTGGTGTCAGAAGTTAGCCTGGTCGTGGTGTCAGAAGTTAGCCTGGTTGTGGTGTAATTGTTAGCCTGGTTGTGGTGTCAGAAGTTAGCCTGGTCGTGTTGTCAGAAGTTAGCCTGGTTGTGGTGTCAGAAGTTAGCCTGGTTGTGGTGTCAGAAGTTAGCCTGGTTGTGGTGTCAGAAGTTAGCCTGGTTGTGGTGTCAGAAGTTAGCCTGGTTGTGGTGTCAGAAGTTTGCCTGGTCATGTTGTCAGAAGTTAGCCTGGTCATGTTGTCAGAAGTTAGCCTGGTCGTGTTGTCAGAAGTTAGCCTGGTTGTGGTGTCAGAAATTAGCCTGGTTGTGGTGTCAGAAGTTAGCCTGGTTGTGGTGTCAGAAGTTAGCCTGGTCGTGGTGTCAGAAGTTAGCCTGGTTGTGGTGTCAGAAGTTAGCCTGGTCGTGTTGTCAGAAGTTAGCCTGGTTGTGGTGTCAGAAGTTAGCCTGGTTGTGGTGTCAGAAGTTAGCCTGGTCGTGTTGTCAGAAGTTAGCCTGGTCGTGGTGTCAGAAGTTAGCCTGGTCGTGTTGTCAGAAGTTAGCCTGGTCGTGGTGTCAGAAGTTAGCCTAGTTGTGGTGTAATTGTTGGCCTGGTCGTGGTGTCAGAAGTTAGCCTGGTTGTGGTGTAATTGTTAGCCTGGTTGTGGTGTCAGAAGTTAGCCTGGTTGTGGTGTAATTGTTAGCCTGGTTGTGGTGTCAGAAGTTAGCCTGGTTGTGGTGTAATTGTTAGCCTGGTTGTGGTGTCAGAAGTTAGCCTGGTTGTGGTGTAATTGTTAGCCTGGTTGTGGTGTAATTGTTAGCCTGGTTGTGGTGTCAGAAGTTAGCCTGGTTGTGGTGTCAGAAGTTAGCCTGGTTGTGGTGTCAGATGTTAGCCTGGTTGTGGTGTAATTGTTAGCCTGGTTGTGGTGTCAGAAGTTAGCTTGGTTGTGGTGTCAGAAGTTAGCCTGGTTGTGGTGTAATTGTTAGCCTGGTTGTGGTGTCAGAAGTTTGCCTGGTTGTGGTGTAATTGTTAGCCTGGTTGTGGTGTCAAGTTAGCCTGGTTGTGGTGTCATTGTTAGCCTGGTTGTGATGTCAGAAGCTAGCCTGGTCGTGGTGTCAGAAGTTAGCCTGGTTGTGTTGTCAGAAGTTAGCCTGGTCGTGGTGGTTTGTTTATATGTACAACTTTCTCCGACGCTGCCACAGAAATACCTGTTTTATGCCACTCCTTCTCTGTCTCATTTTGTCCACCAAACTTTTTATACTGTGCCTGAATGCACAAAAGGTGAGCTTTGTTGATGTTATTGACTTGCTGGTTAGCCTGGTCGTGGTGTCGGAAGTTAGCCTGGTCGTGATGTCGGACGTTAGCCTGGTCGTGGTGTCAGAAGTTAGCCTGGTCGTGGTGTC